>NC_142650.1:81311538-81471923 GCF_055504915.1 Nelumbo nucifera
CAAACACGAATAGGAGGAGAAGGAACAGAAGAATGGGATAACGTGGGCAATAGCTATTAAAAACTCCAAATACTAGGAACTCCTATACATTAACTGTACAAAAAAAAAAAAGAGAAAGTATTTCAAAAAATGGAAGAAACACAAGTAAGGTGGACAAAGGCACCACAAAACTACCCCCACAGATTATATGCAGAAAGAACACTTTGAAGCAATAGTCTTTGAACTCATTTAACACCATATAAGGAGCTTAGAGAACAAAGGATTTTTTTTCAAGAGTAAATTTCATTAAAAAAGAAAACAAGGGATTACAATTAAAAGGTGATAAAACATCATCCGAAAGCAAAAACAATACTCCAACAACAGCAAACAACAAAAGATAAAAAATAAAAAAAAAAATTACAGCACAAATCCAGGGTCAACACACAAAACCAAACTAAAACCATATTCCAAGAACTAAACAAAGTAACACTAGCCCTGGTCAAGATGAGAAAATCTCCAACCAACCCTCTTGAACACTTCAAACAACAGCATCCGCCTCCTGTAAAAACCAGCAAATCAAACTTCCACAACTCCTCCCATCAATCGCACTTACTCCTCCACGTCTGAAATCCTGACCCTCTCCCTCATCCCATGTCTCTCCACCTTCCTCTTGAGTGTTGCTATTTCACTTCGCCTTTTCTTGTTCTCAAACTCTTTCAAACGCCCTTCTAGCAAAAAAGCCTCACCACCCAAAAAGAATAGGCCTACAGATTTACCAACTTCAATATCCCTCTCCACTAGTTTCCTTAAGTCCACTCGACTCTTCCTTTTCCCATTATCTAAGTTCAAAACTTCATTACTTATCAAAGCTTTACCCACATCCCCCTTCCCTTTCACCTCAAGGACTCCAATCTTTTTCAACTCCCCAACTTCAGAACTGTCATGAATGTTAATTTGATCACTGGAGTTAATATCAATAAGAACCTTATGATTCGTAGCTCTAGAACCAACCTTCCTTGAAAAAATTCTCTTATATTTATTGCTGGGTCCAGTCTCAACAAGTCCCTCTTTTAACCACGAAAAAACCTTAGTAACATGCACCAAATAAGATTTACCTAATCAGTTAATCCTCTTGGATCCGTTCCCAAATTGGCACCAATCCTTCCAGTTAACACTTCCTCAACTAGAAAACATTGTTGTTCCTTTGAAGAACAACATTGCCCTCTATATCAAGACATCTGATCCCTTGATTGCATGTGCTATCATCCCTTACCTGCTTCAATGAAGCCTCTACCACTGATACTGGAGGATATTCCTAAGTACTCCATCCCTTCGCATCTTCTTGTTATTAAAAACACTTTGCTTTTCTCTCTTGCCAAATGAATACTTCTGATATATAACACAATATATCACTTTGCCTTTTTTGGAGATCCCAAGAATTTACCGGCTATTTAAATCTTCCAAAGACCAGTTTTGGATAGCAATGATTTCAGACTTTTTAAAGTTAATTAGAGAAAATGACTTATTAGCATAAACTAAACTTTGATGCATTCGATGCTGTTACTACAAAGAGCTTGTCCTAATGTTGAGATTTAAACAAGTTGCAATTGCCTATGCTCATTAATTGCACACTTGCTTTTGTTATATTTGTGCAAGGAGGAGGAAGAGGGCCTTCCAATTACTGATCAGAAAAGGAGGCATGTTCCAGCATTCAAAGTATGAAAACTGGAAAGTGCTTACTGCTAAGTGATTTCAATTAACTCAATGAACATTCAGCCTGGTTTCTGGTTTCTGGTTTTGGGATTCAAGCACCAAGTGGGATGAAATAAAATTGAGTTATAAAGCATCTTTTAGTTCTAACTGCCAAATATAACTAAATGGGATTTCAAGTTTCGATGAATCAACAACCACTTGTTTCAAATATCTCATATCCACTTTGAGATAGTACACTACCATATTAAGTTTTCAAGCTGCTGAGAAAGTCAAAGGTAGGTTATAGTGATTATGAACACACAAACGAAATAAAGAAAAGGGGAATCTATTAACCCAATTTTAACTTACCTTCACATCTGCTGAGAAAGTCAGTTGAAAGTTCATCCATTTCAATAAGATTTTCTCAGGTGGTTGATTCATCAGCTCCTCCACATCTAACGATTTATGAACAAAATACAACATATGAACTAAAAAGTAGCAAATAACATTTCATAAAAAATCACAAATAAGCAGAAAACTTCTATAAAAAGGCTATTTCACCTTACTATCATCAACTAACTCCACCAATTGAGGTGTTTTCCTCAAATTGAGGTCCGCCCATAGTTGTATCTAAGGTTAAAACATCAAAGTAATTGTTTCAATTAGAGAAAATATTACTTATATAATTTTCAGTTTGTAATGTGCTCAAAAGTCAAAATAGAAAAATGGCTTTCAAACAATTACAGTCCAGAATCAAGACTTAATATTCCGATAGGTAGAAGGTTAGAACTTAGAAGGGTGGGATGTTTTCTGAAAATCTTGATGAGCTTCCCAACTCTGCTGGGTAAGATAGATAAGGAATACATGCATGGGGGAACAGAAAAAAAATAATAATGGGTCTCAAGAAACAAAGAATCCCATTCTCCACCAAACTCTCTCAATGTTTTTAAACAGTGGTATTAAGGGCTAAGGAGAGTTCCTATGGCGTCTAGGAGTCAGCATGGATTATCTCTTACATAGAAAGTATTGAAATGGGCTATAGTGGCCACTGCCATTAAGATAGCTGATGCTCACTGCAGAGATCATCTGAGACCATTTGAAGCAAACAAAACTTTTTTCTTTCCAAATCCTGGTTTTGGCCTTCTAGAAGGGAAGTGCTAGTCATGGAGCTGAGAAATGCATTCTTTACCAAGTAAATGCCTGGAAGTAACACGATTTTAAAGCCTTTCTTTCCAGATGCAATCAAGATGTAAATTGTTTGCTTCCCTTTCGACCAGAGGTTGCTAGAGATTTTCACTTGAATCAGGGAGCTATATAGAGGTATTGTAGGTGTTGGATAGAGCACATTGATGCTCTGTGACCTCAAGATGGATATGATCAGGGTGTCTGGCAACAAAGCTATATGAATTCCTCAGTCAACTTGCTCAGTTCTGTTAAAAATTGTTATCACAAAATGCAATGCCCAATCATCTCTACTGAGACCAAAATTTTTTTTTATATGACTGCTTAGACATGATCAAATTTAGTCATGCCTCAACATATAATATATAAGCAAATGAGTCTAATCTCTTTGGTAAGATTATGCATGTTATAGATGACATAGTAAGACAGAAGGCATTTATACTAATGAGTTCTATTTGCAAATTTCAGGTGCAAATATAATTATCATTTCCATTTTCAGGATTTGACATTGGTGAAAGTAATTTTGCTTTGTTATGGAGAACAAAAAAAGGAACCTCCTTCTAAAACCATTTCCAATAAGTTTCAAATTTATCTTGACACGATGCATTGCAATGTTTTGAGAAATTGGTGCAAAACTGCATCAAATTACTTGCAGAAAAATAATGGATTTTTAGCTCCTCTAAAGTGCTACAAGAAATGGTAAAGGGCAAAAGGCATCATCAGGCTGGCATAGAGATACAAATGTGGACAACCAGAAGCAACACCAAAAAAACTTAAAAATTATTTTCATTTGAGTCATAAATCACAGCCATAAAATCTAATAGACCATTCAGGTATTGAATGGTCTTTATATTTATTTATTTTAAAAGCCAATAGACCATTACTACTAATATAAACAGCAATAAAAGGTACTTGAGAAGTTGACAAACCATTACAAAGGCATATAACACAAAAGAATCTACCAAACAAAATATAAACAAAGGAAGTCATTTTTAAAATAGGTGCATGCCTTTTGAAAAGGGCAATGCCATGTACCCTATGTTTCAAATCCAGAACAATCATCCAACAAGCCAAATTCTCTGTCTCGGAATCAAAGCATCTACATAGTACACCTTTACACATATCATAGAAAGATCATTCGCTATGATCTTTTACAATCTCAACCCAAAACCATAAACTGCATACAAAAATGAATTCAAATTCAACGTTTACGCATTCAAGCTGCAGATCCTATAATAGTACTCACCCGAAGGAAGACTTCAAAATCCTATACCTCCTCGTCCATGTCCAGATACGATTCGATCAAACACGCAGCCCTCTCTTCCTCAGTCAAAGACTCTCCAACGGCTTTCAGCTCCGACGTCCTGGAAAGTAAGTTTCTGATTGTCACTCGCCCGATCTCCCTCATTGAGAGAAACTGCAGAAACCAGCCGCCAAATCAAGAAAATAGACAAAACATCGAAGTAACCCACAAACAAGAAAGCTACTTGGGTTTTAGGGTTTTGAGGATTACTCACATTGGAATTCAAGCTGCGAAGCTCCACCTGAGTGAACTGACTCTGGAGCCATGGATCACCATTCGCAGGTAAGTCTGAGGAAATCGAGTGGTTTTGTTCTCTGTTTTTTCTTTTCTAAGAAGCACGATATCGAGGTCTTCTCTGAATGGAAAACACCAAGTCTTATATAGAAATTAATCGATATCGAGGTAAGTATTGCTCTCAGGTCGATGGATAAGGATTTGGACCGTTACAAAATCAATTTAAATGACAAGGTAAAGCGTATCAAAGATTGCAGAATAAATACCACGATTCTTACAACGGTATATTTAAAATTCTAACAGAATTAGTCATCGAGCGGTGGTGGCCTTCGGGAATTACCGTGTCCTTCACCTCCATCCAAAGTAGCCAGACAGAAATACTTATCAAAAAGGGAATAAGCAGTCAGCCGGACAGAAAAGGGAATAAGCACTCGTGGGTTTATTGGATACGTGATCCCACCATTCAGAAGTTACCACATTGGCATTTCGACAAAAACACTAATATTAACGGGTGTTCAGCCGTTAGCTGAACAAACCCGGTTTAACCACCCGCAAAAGGACAAAATTCAAAAACAGGGCTTCTTTCAAAAGTTTTAAGGTCATTCGAACTCTCCCCTCCCCATCTCTTGTCCTCATCTTCTTTGTGCCCCAACCCGAGCATCCCGTTGGCCACTCACCACACACCTGCGCGTTGGACTGTGGAACAGAGTGGTGAGAGGGAATTCTGAGAATGTCCGAACATAAAAGAGGGACTCTATCATAATACAAGGTATGATTTGAGAATTCAGAATATGACGAAAGTGTCCCTTACATAACTGTTTAATTTATATGACAAGTAGGGGTGTACATTCGGTTTGGTTCGGTTCAAACCGATGACCTAACCCACTATTTAATTTGGTCATATCCCTCAATTGAACCGAACGAAAGAGGGTTTAAACTAAACCAATCCTTACCGTATTTAAAAAATAAAAGGACTGAGTTAGTAGAAAAAGGGAAAAATCAAACAAGAGTTAGTAATTAGTAAATACTAATTAGTAATTACTCTTTGATAGTTTGACTCCTAACCCAACTCGGGCACTCCAATGTGGTTGTCTTTTGTGTTTCCCACTTACTAGTTACTAGTAATTACTAAATACTAATTAGTAAAGTAGTAATTAATTTAAGTTAGTGTTCTTATTTAGTATTGATACTAACAAAAATTCCGATTGGGCTCAATGCCTAAAGGGAGATTTAAGAAAAAGAGTAATATATAAAACAATAATTAAATAAAATTAAGGGAAAATTCCTAATTAGTACCGTATACTTTGGGCCTAGTGTCACTTTGGTCCCCAAACTTTAAAACGTGACAACTCAATACCTGAACTTTCAAAATATGCCAATCCAATACCTGACGTTAACCAGCCCATTAAACAGTCGCTAAGTGGCATTTATAAAGACATAAACACCCTTTGAGTGTCATCTAATTGTCTTTAGCAACCATCCAAACGTTGACCAAAAATGAATAGTCTCAAATCATTGTCTCTTCTATTCATGAAAGTTGGGGCCATGTCTTAGTGGGCATTATAGTGACTCCAACTTTCTTGAATAGAAGAGGCAAGGATTTGGCACTGTTCATTATTTTATCAACATTTGGATGGTTGATAAAGAGAATTAGATGACACACGAAGGGCATTTGTGTCTTTTTAAATGCCACTTAACGCATGGTTAATGGTAGGTACTGGATTGGCACCGTTTGAAAGTTCGGGTACCGAATTATCGTGTTTTAATGTTTGGGGAGTAAAATGACACTAGGACTAAAGTACAAGGTAGTAATCGAGAATTTTTCCTTAAATTAGTGAAACATAATACAATTAATATAAATAATTAATTATATAATATACAATTTTATATAGTATAGTAGTTTGGTTTTCTGTTTGATTTTATTAAATTTTTAACACATCAAAAACCGAACCAAACCAATACCTGAATTAGCTTATTCAGCTTGGTTCAGTTCGGTTTTCGGTTTTTTATCCAAATTTGAACACCCCGCTTTCCAAGGGAGAGGATAAGAGGTGTAAATCGAGCTGTTATGGGTCGTAACAAGATTTTGGACCAGACCTGCACACGGGCCATGCTGGGCACAACACAATCATGTGGATCATGCTGGGTCGGGGGTTTCAGGTCCATAGGCCTGCACGACATAGCCCAACAAGTAGCACAACCTACAAGCCCGCAATGGATCGAGTGTAGCCCATTCGAGAAACTAGCCGTTGGGGTCCTTGGGGGACCCCCCCCCCCCCCTCCCCCAAACAGCTAGTTTCAACATTTTTTCAAGGGGTTTTTACAAACATACCACCTCAATCAACAACTATAAGCCTATAAATTGCTAGTTTGGGACAATAATGCCCCTTCAATAACTATATCCTATAATTAATTATATGTCAACTAGTTTGAGACACTTGGGGCATTTGGGTAAAGTGATAGATATTTTACAATAACCAAAATACCCCTCTCAACAACTAAAAAATTGCTAGTATTTAGGGTATTTTAGGCAATTGAATTATTTTTAATTCCTATAAATAACCCTATCCTCCACTATTCTCACCATACCAATTTAGCAATTCTTTTCTCAATTCTCATACTCTCAGTCTCATTTCATACAATCGCATACTGACATACACTTAGCAATTTAGGAGGCTTTGAGGCTTCAACCGTTAAAATCAAGTTGAGATTCTAAACTGGTAATCCGATCATGCAAGTAATTGCAATTAAATAAATTTTTATTTGTTAGAATTAAAAAAAATGGTTGGCTCCTCCTCCTGAAACCAATTCCCTAACATTAAGTTCACTAGCCTGATTTAGCAAATATTTAAAATAGATGAAGTTGAGGGGAAGAGAAAAAGAGCCATTTGCCAAAAATGTAGGATTGGCTTTAACTTTAGTAGCAAGGGTAGCATTAGGCACTTGGATAGACATTTGCTCTTCTATGAGAAACAAGAAAAAGACATCTACTTCAAAGATGATTTGTTAGATGTTAAGGATAAATTACAAGACAAAGGAGGTCATGACAGTACTACATTTGATGGAGCACATGATTAAAGTCATGGAGATGGAGTAATTTTTTCAATTTTATTTAAATTATTTGTTATTTTTCAACAATGTAATTTTTTATTTTCAATTTATAATTTTTATATTTTAAATGAAATAAAATTCCTATTTTTTTACAATTTGTTATCCATTTTGTATTTTGGTAAACATTTTTTTCATTTCTTTGTTAGATTATTTGTTTTTTCAATTTGTTCCAAAATGAAAGTTAAGTATTTTAGTTTTACTTAGCAAAAAAATTAAAAAAACAAAATAAAATGTCAAAATGACAACAAGAAAAATCAGTATGGGCCTTTCTGGCCCGATTCGGCCCAGGCGCAAAGCCCGACCCCTATTCCTAATCGGTACGACTTGTAGCTCGCTTGTCCCAAACCTGCACGGGCTCGAGTTGTGGGTCGTGTCGGGCTAACCCCACAAATTATCCCAAGGGAGGGAAGCACGGTTCGGCTCGGCCCACAGGCCAGCATGACACAATCTGCTCTTTGTGCAGTCTACATGCGGACAGTGCCATGCTGGCCCAACATGACCCGATTTACACCTCTAGTTAGAGGATACTAAGCTTCATGCAACAATGTTGTTGTTTGCAACATACAATCTTGACCACAAATCTGTAATCATTTGTATCAAGACTTTGTCTTTCTAGTTTCAAGGGTCAATTCCAAAATTTTCACCATCCAATTCATTAGCCATTGCATACCCAAAAAAATAGTTGTTTGATCTCTCAGTTTTTTTTTTAGGAAAAGGTGAAAACAACTTCGAAACCAAGCTTTTTGATCACTCAGTTTAATTTTATAGATTTCAACCCTTTAGGCATGAATTTTGGAAGACAAACTTTAAGTAAAACACAACCCTTGAAAAAGGGAACAAATTGAGATTATCATAAAACACTAAGACTAGATGCATAATACTAAACAAATCATAAGTGACATTAACTTGTTTAGGTTATCTACGCATATCAGAACTTAGATTTTCAAGTTGCAAATGCGAACTTGCATATGTAAAATCACAACACATCCACCACCACCACTAGAATAAAGATAATAAAACAAAAAGAAATTCTCCGAATGAAGTTGGAAAAATATTATATATATATATATACATGCATATTAGACTAGATGCACAGTCAACACGTCAGACCAGGTTGACGTGGCACTGTCTAACCCATTGGACCTAGACGCTCGAAACCAGTGACCTATGACCCAAAAGCAAAAACGTTTTAGCCTTCGGGTCGGTTTTTAAAACATTACCTTTTTTCCTATTTTGAAACACTAGTAGATTTTTTTTTCTCCGGTCCTCAATCATGACGAATCCACATTTGAGGTTGATGGAACAGGAAAATCAAGGTGTAGTGTCACACTCTCTACACAGATGGATTCCGAGGTTAAAACCTTTTGCAAACCTTTTCCATAAAATAATACATACTACTTTAAAATAATAAAATTACATTTATTATTGGGACGAGACAGGTACATCCTATCCCACACCTCACTAAAACATATTACTTACCCTAAAAATAGTCTCCGGGAGAGAGAGAGAGAGAGAGAGAGAGAGAGAGAAATAATTTGTTAGGAAAATAATTAATTAACTAGTTAATTAAATAATTCAATAAATTAAGTAAATAGAAATCTATGGATAATAATTTACTTAATTTTATAAAATAGATAAATCAATAATTAACTTTAACAAAAAATATAAATAAATATTCACTTGTGATTGGTGCAAGACTAGTTCAAGCTATCCCCAACCAAACTTGCACCATTGACAACCGTAAATATTGGTCACAAGTTCAATTAAATAAATAAAACTTTATGGAGAATAATTTATTTAATATACTAAAACGAATAAATGAATAGTTTCATTTAGTAAAATAAATAAATAAATTTTCAGTTATTATTGGGACAAGACATGTACAGCCTATTCGACACCAGAACTAATTTGTTGTTCATAAATTAAATCATTAATTAGATGAACAATTTAGTTACGTAAATAAATAAAACCTATGGATAATAATTTATTAACTTTTGGAAAAATAAATAAATATCCAAACTATCTAGATCTAAACCCAATCCATTGACAACCCTAAATATGTAACTCAAGAGAGAGAGAGAGAGAGAGAGAGAAATAATTTGTTTATAAACTAAATTAATTTAGTAAGTTCAGTAAATATTTTTTAACTTAATAGCATAACTATATAAGTAATTAGGTGAGAAAATGAGAGGAACAAAGAATTTCCTCACCATGATTCGGGCTCTATATGAACTTTAGGCTCATGCTCAAGATGTAGGCCTGAAGTTCAACCTAGACTCAGACTTGCGCATAAATATGTTCTATTGATCTCGTTAATAATTTTAATCCAAGCTGAGACCTAACCTACTAATAGCCCTAAATATTAGGCTTAGGGAGAGAGATTGAAATAACTAAATAGTTAAATAAATTATTAATTACTTGAATAATTTAGTAAATTAAAAAAAAGAAATCTATGGATAATATTTTACTTAATTTTGTAAAATAAACAAATCAACAATTTAATTTAATAAAAGAACTAAATACTCATTTATTATTGTGTGTCGGGTTGAATCAAATAAATAAAAATTTATACATAATAATTTATCTAATCTACTTAAATATATAAATGAGTAATTTAGTTTAGTAAAATAAATAAATAAATAAGTTTTCATTTATTATTGGGACGGGACAGGTACCTGCCATCCCACTCTAGACCTAACTTGTTGATAGCCCAAAATAATTTGTTAGTAAACTAAATTATTAATTAATTGAATAATTTATTAAACTAAATGAATAAAATCTGTAGATAATAATTTAGTCAATTTAGTAAAATAAAAAATAAAGAAATATCCATGGTATCTATGACGTCCATGTAATTGGTTATTACAAATCTATTCATTAGTAAAATCATCTAGTGAGTACAGACAACCATAAGTTGTTGAATCAAATTTTTATAATAAAGATACACCACATTCTTGCAATCTGGAAATATGCTTGCAGATCATATTAGTAAAGTATATGAACTGCTATCAAAATTCACACTTGCAACAGATTGGGCACCCATATTAACAAGAAAAGCAATGCATACCCCTACCCCTGATGTTTCATTATAAAGATGAGTCTTAAACGAAATAAATCCATTTAAAGTAATCAAATAATAACAGCATTAGAAGATATTTACACTTGAAACTACAGATTGAGTGCCCATATTGACAAGAAGATATTCACACAACATTAAACAAGAATAAATACATTTCAAAGCATGTGGTTAACTTTCAAATGTTTCTTTGCCGGTGTTGGTATGGATTAAAATTCTAGTACTTCGTCAACACCAACATGTGGGCACAAATTCATGACAGATTGCATTTTCTTGGTCTTTTACAAGCTAACAACCAAGTTGAGCATATCTCCAATTAATAACTAATTGCATTCAATCTCATCCAAAAACCCAATAGAAAAGATTTCTGTTTCAATTGGTAATTTTTTGAGGAGTTAGAGTAATGTGTCCAACATTGATTTGGCAGAAAGATGTGAATAAAGTTTTGGACAGGGTCATTATTGCTAAAAATTCATGACTGTTGGCAAACCGCACCTTTTCCTTCTGAACAATTAAATGACCAATGAAAATTAAGAAGCACCGGTGAGAAAATTGGACATATTGATTTGTACTCAAAAGGGAGATAGAAAGTTAAAAATCTGCCCAGGGAGAGGAAGAGAGAGAGATTGCACAAATGAACCAAAATTCAAAAGGAAAATAAAAAAAAAAACCACGATATTCAAGCATCTAACAAGTCCCTAAAACTATCTCAAACATCTATTAATTGTTGTAAAATACAACCAACAACAGTTCTTTGTCTAATTAGGAAAAAAAGGCTAAAAAAGGTATTATAACAGATTTATTAAATTTAGGCAAAACACATCAATCTGAACCAACTCAGATTACAAAGAAAGAGAGTACTTGCCTATCAAAATAAAATTGAGAATCAAAAGCATTACTTGGTAATCTGATTCCATCATCACCAACAAGAATAATAATCTCCTTGGCCAGGCTCGACTCAATATTTTTAGGGCCAATGGTTGGGCTGGGCTCGTACTTGGGCTTTAATATGTTCTTTTGCAGGGGTGGAGCTAGAAAATTTTCATGAAGGGGCCAAAACGTAAGGTGGAATTTGGGGGTCTAGGAGGAATAAATATGGATGGTTAAAGGAGGGACACCCCATTGGGGTGGAGAGTGGGGGAGGGAAAATTTTAGGGGTGCAAGTCAGGTTGTCCCGAGTTAATAGTTTACACTATTTTGAGCTCAGTCTTCAGGTTGGGCCTATTGAAATTTTGACAAAATCCCAACCCTAACCTGGAAAAGTTGCACCCCTAGAAAATTTACATTGAATAGTGGGGATTTTTTTGCCATAGGGGGGCCATGGCTCCCCTAGGTCCCCCCTGCCTCCACCCCTGTTCTTTTGATATAAAGACAAAACCCAGCCAGAACTTGGCCTAAATTAGATAAATAATTTTTTTAACTTAATAAAATAATAGATGTTTATTAATGGCATCATTACAAATAATTAGATATTTAGCAACAATTACGGAAGAGGGATTTTAAGCAATTTTTTTAATAAAAATAAATAAATAAAATTATGTAACTTAATAATATATATATATATAATTATGCAATAAAATGAGAAACAAAGAATTAAAATTTCCTAGTCGTGCTTTGGGCTTTATATGAGGGTCGGCCTCAAGCTTAAGGTCTAGGCTTTAATATGTTTTGCTGATATGAAGGCAAAGACCGACTTGAACCTGGCACGGACCGTGAACCGGTTTAATCCCAACTGATACCTAACCTATTGATAGCCCTAAATATTAGGCTCGGAGAGAGAGAGAGAGAGAGAGAGAGAGAGAGAGAGTGAGAGAGAGAATACTTTGTTCATAAATTAAATCATTAATTAATTGAATAATTTAGTTAAGTAAAAAAATAAAATCTATGGATTATTATATACTAACTTTTGGTAAAATAAATAAATATCCAAGCTATCTAGATCTAAACCTAATCCGTTGAAAATGCTAAATATTTAACTTGGGGAGGGAGAAAGAGAGAAATAAATTCTTTATAGAGTAAACAATTTAGTAAAATTCAATAAATAACTTTTTTAACTTAATAACATAACTATATAAATAATTGGGTAAGAAAATGAGAGAGAAACAAAGAATTTTCTCACCGTTATATGAACGTCGGGCTCATGCCCAAGATCTAGGCCCGAAGGCCGACCCAAACTCAGACTTGGGCTTAAATATACTCTATTGATATAAACGCAAATCCCAATCCAAACCTGGCCCAACCCATTAATAATTTTAATCCCAAATGAGACCTAACCTACTAATTAGCCCTAAATATTAGGATCGGGGAGAGAGATTGAAATAACTTAATTTTTAAATAAATTATTAACTACTTGAATAATTTAGTAAATTAAAAAATAGAAACCTATGGATAATATTTTACTTAATTTTGTAAAATAAGCAAATCAATGATTTAATTTAATAAAATAACTAAATATTTATTTATTATTGGGTGTTGGGTTGAATCAAATAAATAAAAATTTATACATAATAGTTTATGTAATGTAATAAAATATATAAATGAATAATTTGGTTTAGTAAAATAAATAAATAAAATGTCATTTATTATTGGGACAGGATAGGTACATATCCCACTCTAGACCTAACTCGTTGATAGCCCAAAAAATAAGGATCCAGAGAGAGAGAGAGAGAGAGAGAAATAATTTGTTAATAATATTATTTATTCATTAATTATATAATTTATTAAGCTAAATAATAAAATCTATAGATAAAGATTTAATTCATATAGTAAAATAATAAATAAATAAATAAGTAAATATTCAAACTATCTAAAACCAACCCAAAATATTGGACTCAGGGAGAGGGAGGGGGAGATAGAGGGAAATGATATGTTGATAAAATTAAATAAATAAAATTTTTAACTTACTAAATTAAAAATATAAATTAATTGGTGAGGAAATGAGAGAGTACTAAAGAATAACAATTTCCTCGCTGGGCTTAACTCAAGAGATAGACCTGATGGTTGGTTTGGGCTTCAAGTTGGGCTTCAATATATTCTATTGATATAAAGACAAAGCCCTTCCTGAACATGGCACTACCTGTGAATAGGTTTAATCCCAACTTAGACCCTAAACTCTTCATAAATTATTAATTAATGGAATAAATTAGTAAATTAAATAAATAAAAATCTATGGATTAATTTACATATATTTGTAAAATATATAAATGAATAATTTAATTTAATAAAATAAATAAAATATCCAAGCTACGTAGAACAAACCCCACCCATTGACAACCTTTAAATGTTGGACACAGAGCGGTAATAAAGAGAGGGAAATAATTAAATAATCTAGTAAATTAAATCAACAGTCTTCTATGTACACGATTCCTGGACGGGAGCGACCTCTTCTGCCCCACCAAGAATGCTAGGTCGAGGTAAGTCTTCTATGTACACGATTCTCATGGTGTTGTGACTCGTGCTGGCTAACCGTGACAGGGCGTCGGCCTCAGTGTTCTCTGACCTCGGGATTTGTTTGATGAAGTGTGACTGGAAGTTGTGCAGAGCCTTCTTTACTTTTGCCAAGTATGCGATCATAGCGAGCTTGCGTGCTTCGTATTCGCCCGTAACCTGGTTGACCACGAGCTGAGAATCACTGCAGATGACTATGTGCTTTGCTCTTACCTTTTGCGCTAGGTTCAGCCCGGCTATCAGTGCCTCATACTCTGCCTCGTTGTTGGATGCCGCGAACTCAAAGTGTAGTGCGTATTCCAGTTTCGCGCCACCTGGCCCGCGTAGGACTATTCCAGCCCCGCTGCCCTACTGGTTCGAGGAGCCATCTACGTGAAGGATCCAGGGCTCTTCATCCCAGTTCACGTTTGCCCTAACCAGGAGAGATGCCACACTGGCTGCTACTTCACGGGGTTTAGACTCTATCGGCTTGGGAGCTCCGGGCTCGCCCGAACTGGGGATCCCGGGCTTGGCCAGCCCAGGGGCTTCGAGGCTAAAAGTGCACTCGGCGATAAAATCCGCTAAGGCTTGGGCCTTAATAGCAGTTCGTGGCTTATACTGGAGGTCGTACTCGCTGAGCTTGATGGCCCACTTCGTTAGCCGACCGGAAACCTCGGGCTTAAGTATGACTTGCCTCAGGGGTTGGTCGGTCAAGACCACGATGGTGTGGGCCTGGAAATACGGGCAGAGTTTTCGAGCTGCAATTACCAGTGCGTACGCTAGCTTTTCTATCTGCGAGTACCTCGCCTCTGCCCCTTGCAAGATTTTACTAACATAATAGACGAGTCGCTGGACCCGACCTGCTTCATTTATAAGTACCGAACTGACCACCTCGTCGCTTGCGTCACTTGCTGAGAGGTACAGTTCTAAGACTTCGCCCTCCTCAGACTTGGCCAGGGTTGGTATAGTAGCGAGGTAATTTTTTAGCTGGTCGAACGCCAGCTGGCAGTCTTGGGTCCATTCGAACCCTTTGCCTTTGATTGCCTTGAAGAAAGGTAGACAGCGCGGTCTGCTGATTTGGACATGAAGCGGCTCAGGGCGGCTATGCGGCCGTTTAGCCTCTGAACTTCTTTTACTTTTCGAGGTGGTCTCATGTCTAGGATGGCCTTTACTTTGTCTGGGTTGGCCTCAATACCGCATCGGTTTACAATGTACCCTAGGAACTTGCCCGAGGTGACACCGAAGACTCACTTGTTGGGGTTTAGTTTCATGCTAAATCGACGCACAATTTGAAAAACAGAATCTAAGTCTTGTATTAACTCCCGTGAGAATTGCATCTTGACGACCATGTCGTCTACATAACACTCTACTTTCGTGCCAATTAAGGGCCGAAACAGTTTATTTACAAGTCTTTGGAAGGTCTTGTAACAGTATAGGCCGAACTCGGTTATGAAGCTGGTTTTTTCCTCATCGGACGGGTCCATCTTGATTTGGTTATAACCCGAGTAGGCGTCCAAGAAGCTTAGCAGCTCATGTCCTGAGGTCGCGTCCACTAGGCAGTCGATCCTGGGGAGGGGAAAGCAGTCTTTTGGGCAAGCTCGGTTCATGTTAGTGTAGTTGACGCACATGTGCCACCTGCCGTTTGCCTTTTTCACCAGTACTGGGTTGGCCACCCAGCTCGGATAATGAACTTCTCTTATGAAGTCTGCTACGAGGAGCTTTTCGACCTCCTCGTCGACCGCCCTCCAGCGCTCTGGGGCTAAGTTGCGTTTCTTCTGTCTAACGGGTCTGACTACAAGGTCAGTGTTAAGTTTGTGAGTTATAAGGCCAGGGTCAATACCGGGCATGTCGGCTGCGGACCATGCAAAAATATCTAAATTTTGGAGTAAGAAACTTACCAATTCAGTTCGTAGAGGTTCCTCGACGGAAGCACCGATCTGTATTGTTCGAGCCGGATCCATAGCCGAGGTTGGTATTGCGACAGTCTCCTCTGTGGGTGAAGCTTGCTCCTCGCCCTTCTCTGTAGGCCGCTCAAGTTCGAGGTCATCGGCCGCCTTGGTCTTTCCCTTCAGGGCGGCAACATAACACTTGCGGGACTCAAGCTGGTCGCCCCGCGCTACCCCCACACTGAAGTCGATAGGGAACTTCATTGCCAGATAGTAGGTGGAGACCACTGCCCGCAGAATATGCGTAAATGGCCGTCCTATTATGGCATTGTATGGGGAGGGGGTCGCGACTACCAGGAAATCATGGTTGAGTCTGACCGCACAGGGCCATGTGCCAATTTCTACAAGTACTGTTATCTTCCCGAGGGGCCTGACTTCCTCTCCGCTGAAGCCTACTAGAGGGGTATTCGAGGGCTTCAGCTCGCATCTCTGCAACTGTAGCTGCTCAAAGGCTGACTTGAAGAGGGTGTCTGCCGAGCTTCCTAAATCCACAAGCACGCGCTTGACCTCGAAGTCGCTGATCCTTAGCTTTATGACGAGCACGACCTCGTGAGGGTAGTGGACACCTCACGCATTGTCTTCCATGAAGAAGATCGGTTCTTCCGTCTTTGGCCTCTTTGGAGGGTTCTATTCTTCTCGGGTTGCCTCGCGAATAGACGTCTGGGCTGCTGCTGAAGTACATCCTGCCACCACCGAACCTCCCACTATCACATGGATGGTCCCTCGGACTGGCCTTTCTTCAGGGGGCTGTCGTAGCAGCGCTTCGGCTGGTTTGCTACTGGATTCGGGGATATCCTTTCCATGCTCCCCTTCGGCTGGTTTGCTACTGGCCTCTGTGTTGCCGAGCTCGACGGGCCCGGAATGCTGGTAGTCTGCTACTAGGGCACTGAACCAGTTCTCCGTGAGCAGAAACTCGGGTCTGGAGCGCCGAGGTGCTGACCTCGTGGGCGAGATTCCTGTTCTGCCTGCGACCTGAGAGGCGGGGGTGATTTTCCTTTCCCCTCGGCCTGGAGATGAGGCTTGACTGTTAGGGGGGTTCTGCAGCTGGGAGATTTCCCCCCGGTGAGGGCGTCCACCCTGAGGGGAGGCCTTAACCTGCTTCGGGGCAGGGTGCCTAGGTGGAAACAGTGACTGGTTCAAGGGTAGTTGGGGGAACTGCTGTTGATAATGATGTTGGGAGAGGTGGTCTAGCACTTGGTGCTGTTGGAGTTGATGTTGCTGGAATTGCTGCATTTGGGCCTGCATCGCCCGCATGCATTGCATCAAGTCGTCCAACTGGTTTGGGCGGGTCGCCAGGGGGACCAGGGGTACGGCGGCTGGTTCAACAAAAGCTGTTTCGATAAGGAATGAAGGGGGGATGTTCATGGTAGGAAGGTTCACGGGCGCCACTGTTTGAGGCACATCCAAGCTGGGGATCCCATCCACAGGAAGGGGGATGGTGAACTGTCCGATGCATACTACGGGAGCTTGAGGTCGTTCCCCGGTGGTGTTTGTCTCTGTGGCATGTCCGGCGTTACTGGAGGAAGCCATGAGTGTTGGTTTTTGGAAGAAGAGGGGGTTGAGGGATTGAGAGTTTTAGAGGGAGGCTTTTGGAAGCGATTTCCCATAGACAGTGCCAATTGATGGTGCGCAATCTGGCCGGTCCTAGTGGTCGATGACCTGGCCTCTGAACGGAGCTACAGGGGACCTGAAATCAAAGGGTGAGAACGTTCCGGGGGAGACCCGGTGTGAAGGGTCCGAAGCTCAAGTTAGAATCCTTCAAAGGCAAAATGAAACCAGATAGCGCAAAGTTTGCATACCTTCTTCTTGGGGGGTCGGGAGCCTTTTATAAACCACCTCGCGCACTCACTTCCAAGCTCTGTCAGATCGGGCCTGATTACTTCTGAGTTCCTACCAGTTCGGATGTCATTTCTTCTGACTGGTCAGAACCGCCACTGCTCCTTCTCTCAAGGTCGTCTTTGCGACTGGTGACGATGGTGGCAGGTGGCGGTGGCAGGAGGCCGTTTGAAGTGCGGCTGTCAAGCGTCAGATCCCAGGCCAGTCAGGTGCGCCGCCCTAGGATACGGACACCCCCGGTGTCAGGGGCGGTACGTTCGATCAGCCTGGTATCTGGGAGGTGAGGTGCAGGAGTGGCGAGGCGAGGTGAAGTCTTGAGTTCGGTTTGGGGAGTGTCCCGAACTGCCATGAGGCGGGCCAGTTCGGGTCACTGCCTTGCGAGGCTCAGGGCCTAAGGGAGGGTTCGGGCTCCTTGCAGGGAGTTCAGGTTCTTAGTAGGGAGCTCAGGCTCCTAGTAGGGAGTTCGGACTGGTGGTCCCTTTTGGTGCTTGCGCCTTGGGCGCGCTGTTGTTCCGAGCTGTTTGCTTTTGCCACGTGTTGAGTGTTTGCGAGGTCGGGCCAAATTTCCCTTCATCACTAGGCATGCTAGTTTCGTTTAAATTAGAATAAAGGGTTTAAATTATGCTCGGCTTGGGATTCAGGATTTGACTGGTGGTTGATTGAATGGTTTGGATAGTTTTGGATATGGTGTAGTTGGTTCTATCTAGGTTTGGCTTGACTCAGTTTCATGGGATTTGGAAGATTGCCCTAAACTAACCGTAGCTATATCATATGTGTACCGGATTCGTTAAGCTATGCTGGGTTGAATTCATTCGTATCTCTAGAGAGGTTTTGTTGAAAGCGAGTACTCTAAAATTATTAGCATCTAGTTCAGTATTGTTGAGTTTGATTTATCTTTGTCTTGTGATAGCTAAGTCGGTCATGATAATCTTGGCTTTTCTGGAATGATTTCAGCTATGTTTTGCTTCGATGGTTTTGATGTGGCAATGTGTTGATATCCTTGATTGGGCTGACGGTGTGTCATTATTTGGGTTCTAATTTGTACTACTGGCCATGTTTGGTTTCGTTAGGCCTCTGTTGTGTGGGATTCGATTGGGATTGTTCTTTTAAGATTCTGGGAATCATTATAGTTTATAGGTTGCAGCTGATAATTTGATAACATTGGTTTTGGAGAACACTTGGCTTTGAGTGATTGTAAGTGGTTTAAATAATTATGGATTTGAATAATGAAAGCGCTTTATATTGTTGATTCAAGACAATGAGGGTTTATTTGAAAGGAGGAATTTTATGCGGCCAGTGGGGATTAGTTTGAATCTGCTTGTATGGCTTTTATTGCCACTTATAAATTCTGAGTGAGTCGATTTAGTTTATCTTGATATAATGGGTTGGTTTTAGTTAGAATAGTAAGTTTAGATTTGTAATATGCTTCTCTCTAACTGGTTGAAAGAACTGTATAAAGTTTTTGCTTTCATTTGTTTAATTTGTTTAACGGAATTGTTTGGATTGATCCTAGTTTATTTGTTTTTATTTTAAATTTTAATAACTATGTTTTAATCGACTAAAGGAGTTGAGATCATTTTCTACTTTCTCTAAATATGCTGGGAGTGTTTAAGTCAGTCAGTTTAGCATAGTTATATGCATGGTTTCTGTTATTTAAAGTGATTATGTGTTGTTTTTGCTTCGATTTGTTCGAGGTTATATAGGTAGGATTGTTCGGAATGATCCAGGTTTGATGGTTTTATTTTACTTTGAGTAGACCAAACTTCATTTTATAAAGTAGTTGAGTTGATTTCCTAGTTTATCTAGGCATGCTAGTTTCGCTTGAATTTGAATAGAGGGTTTAGTGTTCTATTAGTTTGGTAGGAGGTTATGAATTTGATTGGAGGTTGATTGGATGGTAGGGCTTGGTTTGTTTTGGATAAGGTGTAGTTGGTCTACTAAGCATTGGCTAGACTCAGTTTCATGGGATTTGAAAGAATGCCTTTAATTAAACCGTAGCTATATCAGACGTGTACCAGACTGGTTAAGATTTATCGAGAGTTTTCGTTGAAAGTGAGTAGTATAAAGTTGTTAGCATTTAGTTACAATTTTGTTGAGTTTGATTTATCTTTGTCTTGACAGGTAGAACGGTTTGGATAATCTTGGGTTGTTTGGATTGATTTTTGCTACGTTTTGCTTCGATGGTTTTGATTTGGCAATGTCTCGGTGTCTTTGATTGGATTGGTTAATGAATGACAGATTGGGCCGGCATTGTGTGGTTTTATAGGTTCTACTTTGCATTGGCCACGCTTGGATTCATTTGGGCTTTGTTGTAGTGAATTCGCTTTGGACTCGTTTCTATGTTGCAGCTGATAATTTGATAATATCCTTTGGTTGTTAATAACCCTTCGGTTTGAGTGATTATAAGTTGTTTGAATAATTATTGATTTGAATAATGAAACCTCTTTATATGCTTGTTAGAGGACAAGGAGAGTTCGTTTGATATAAAGACGTTTATGCAAGCAGTGGGGATTAGTTCGAATCTATTTGTATGGGTTTTTGTGGAACTTATAATTTTCAGTGAATGGATTTAATTTATCAAGATATGGTTCGTTTAATTGGTCTGTTTTAATCTTATGAAGGATTTGAGTTTGTTTTCTACTTTATCTAAATATGCTGGGCTTGTTTAAATAGTGAGTTTAGAGTAGAAATAAGCTTGGTTCTTGTTGGTTAAAGAGATTAATTTCTTGTATTTGCTTTGATTTGTTTTAGGTTATATAGGCTGGATTGTTTGGAATGATCCATATTTTTTGGTTGTATTTTACTTTGATTAGGTATAATTCCATCTTTTGAAGGAGTTGAGTTGATTTCCAATTTTATATAGGCAATGCTAGTTTCGTTTAAATTAGAATAGAGGGTTGTTTAGTGTTATTTTATGTTCGGCTTGTGATTCAGGATTTGTTAGGTGGTCGATTGGATGGTTTGGATTGTTTTGGATATGGTATAGTTGGTTCTATTTTGGTTTGGCTAGACTCAGTTTCTTGGGATTTGGAAGATTGCCCTAAATTAACCGTAGCTATATCAGATGCGTACCAGATTCATTAAGCTATGCTGGGTTGGATTCATTTGTATCTCTGGGGAGGTTTAGTTGAAACTGAATACTCTAAAATTATTAGCATCTAGTTACAGTATTGTTGAGTTTGATTTATCTTTGTCTTGATAGGTAAGTCGGTCTAGATAACCTTTGGTTTTCATGAATGATTTCAGCTGTGTTTTGCTTCGATGGTTTTGATGTGGCAAAGTGTGGAAATCCTTGATTGGGTTGACAGTGTGTCATTTTTTTTGTTCTAATTTGTACTACTGGCAATGTTTGGTTTCGTTTGGTCTCTGTTGTGTGGGATTCGATTGGGATTGTTCTTTTAAGATTCTGGGAATCATTATAGTTTATAGGTTGCAGCTGACAATTTGATAACATTGGTTTTGGAGAACCCTTGGTTTTGAGTGATTGTAAGTGGTTTAAATAATTATGGAGTTGAATAATGAAAGCGCTTTATATTGTTGTTAGAAGATAAGGAGGTTTTGTTTGAAAGGAGGAATTTTATGCGGCCAGTGGTGATTAGTTTGAATCTGCATGTATGGCTTTTATTGCCACTTATAAATGCTGAGTGAGTTGACCTAAAACAAATCAAAGCAAATACCAGAAATTAATCAATTTAACCAACGAGAGCCAAGCTTATTTCTACTCTAAACTCACTAACTTAAACAAGCCCAGCATATTTAGATAAAATAGAAAATAAACTCAAATCCTTTATAAGATTAAAACAGACCTATTAAACGAACCATATCTTGATAAACTAAATCCACTCACTCAAAATTATAAGTTCCACAAAAATCCATACAAATATATTCAAACTAATCCCCACTGCCCGCACAAACGTCCTTATATCCACCGAACTCTCCTTGTATTCTAACAAGCATATAAAGAGGTTTCATTATTCAAATCAAGAATTATTCAAACAACTTATAACCACTCAAACCGAAGGGTTATTA
Organism: Nelumbo nucifera; assembly: GCF_055504915.1. Classification (NCBI taxonomy): domain Eukaryota; kingdom Viridiplantae; phylum Streptophyta; class Magnoliopsida; order Proteales; family Nelumbonaceae; genus Nelumbo; species Nelumbo nucifera. The sequence continues at coordinate 81,333,353 of NC_142650.1, forward strand.
ACAACCAAAAAATATTATCACATTTTCAGCTGCAACATAGAAACGAGTCCAAAGCGAATCCACTACAACAGAGCCCAAACGACTCCAAACGTGGCCAATGCAAAGTAGAACCTACACAACCACAAATGCCGGCCCAATCTGTCATTCATTAACCAATCCAATCAAAGAAACCGAGACATTGCCAAATCAAAATCATCGAAGCAAAACCAAGCAAAAATCAATCCAAACATCCCAACATTATCCAAACCGTCCTACCTATCAAGACAAAGATAAATCAAACAAAACAAAATTGTAACTAAATGCAAACAACTTTATACTACTCACTTTCAACGAAAACTCTCAATAAATCATAACCAATCTGGTACACGTCTGATATAGCTACGGTTTAATTAAAGGCATTGTTTCAAATCCCATGAAACTGAGTCTAGCCAATCCTAGGTAGACCAACTACACCTTATCCAAAACAAACCAAGCCCTAGCATCCATTACAATCAAATCCATAACCTCCTACCAAGCTAATAGAACACTAAACCCTCTATTCAAATTCAAGCGAAACTAGCATGGCTAGATAAACTAGGAAATCAACTCAACTACTTCAAAAAATGAAGCTAGGCCTACTCAAAGTAAAATAAAACCGTCAAACCTAAATCATTCCAACCAGTCCTACCTATATAATCTCAAACAAATCAAAACAAAAACAACACATAATCACTTTAAATAACCAGAACCAAGCATATTACTACGCTAAAAGGACTGACTTAAACACTCCCAGCATATTTAGAGAAAGTAGAAAATGAACTCAACTCCTTTAGTCGATTAAAACATGGCTATTAAAATTAAAAATAAAAACAAATAAACTAGGATCAATCCAAACAATTCCGTTAAACAAATTAAACAAATGAAAGCAAAAACTTTATACAGTTCTTTCAACCAGTAAGAGAGAAGCATATTACAAATCTAAACTTAGTATTCTAACTTGAAACAATCCATTATAAACTAAATCACTCACTCAGCATTTATATGTGGCAATAAAAGTCATACAAGCAGATTCAAACTAATCACCACTGGCCGCATAGAATTTATCCTTTCACACAATCCCTCCTTGTCTTCTAACAACAATATAAAGGGGTTTCATTATTCAAATCCAAAATTATTTAAGCCACTTACAATCACTCGAAGCCAAGGGTTCTCCAAAACCAACGCTATCAAATTATCAGCTGCAACCTATGAAATATAAAGAGGTTTCATTCTTCAAATCAAGAATTATTCAAACAACTTATAATCACTCAAACGGAAGGGTTATTAACAACCAAAAAATATTATCAAATTATCAGCTGCAACATAGAAACGAGTCCAAAGCGAATCCACTACAACCGAGCCCAAACGAATCCAAGCGTGGCCAATGCAAAGTAGAACCTACACAACCACACAATGCCGGCCCAATCTGTCCTTCATTAACCAATCCAATCAAAGACACCGAGACATTGCCAAATCAAAACCATCGAGGCAAAACCTAGCAAAAATCAATCCAAACAACCCAACATTATCCAAACCGTCCTACCTATCAAGACAAAGATAAATCAAACAAAATAAAAATTGTAACTAAATGCAAACAACTTTATACTACTCACTTTCAACGAAAACTCTCAATAAAGCTTAACCAATTTGGTACACATCTGATATAGCTACGGTTTAATTAAAGGCATTGTTTCAAATCCCATAAAACTGAGTCTAGCCAATCCTAGATAGACCAACTACACCTTATCCAAAACAAACCAAGCCCTAGCATCCATTCCAATCAAATCCATAACCTCCTACCAAGCTAATAGATCACTAAACCCTCTATTCAAAGTCAAGCGAAACTAGCATGCCTAGATAAACTAGGAAATCAACTCAACTACTTCAAAAAATGAAGTTAGGCCTACTCAAAGTAAAATAAAACCGTCAAACCGGGATCATTCCGAACAATCCTACCTATATAATCTCAAACAAATCAAAACAAAAACAACACATAATCACTTTAAATAACAAGAACCAAGCATATTACTACTTTAAACTGACTGACTTAAACACTCCCAGCATATATAGAAAAAGTAGAAAATGAACTCAACTCCTTTAGTCGATTAAAGGCAAAGACCAACCTAAACGTGGCCTGGCCAACCGATACCTATCCTATTGATAACCCTAAATATTAGGCTCAGGTTGGGAGAGAGAGAGAGAGAGAGAGAGAGAGAAATAACTTATTAGTTAAATGAATTATAATTACTTGGATAGTTTAATAAATTAAAGAAATAGGAATCTATGGATAACAATTTACTTAATTTTGTACAAAAATTAATGATTAATTTGCTTTAGTAAAATAAATTAATAAAATTTCATTTATTATTAGGACAGGACATGTACAACCTATCACATACCTGGCCAAACATATTGATTGCCCTAAAAATAGGCTTCGGGATGTGAGAAATAATTTGTTAGGAAAATAATTCATTAATTAAGAATTTAGTAAATTAAGTAAATAGAAATCTATGGATAATAATTTACTTAATTTTGTAAAATAGATAAATCAATAATTAACTTTAGCAAAAAATAAATAAATATTCACTTGTGATTGGTGCAAGGCTGGTCCAAGCTATCCAGATACAAACCCGCACCATTGACAACCGTAAATATTAGTCACATATTGAATTAAATACAAAATTATGGAGAATAATTTATTTAATCTATTAAAACAAATAATGAATAATTTAATTTAGTAAAATAAATAAATAAATATTCAGTTATTATTGGGACAAGACATGTATAGCCTATCCGACACCAGAACTAATCCGTTGATAGTCTTAAAAAGGGAGAAAAAAGAGAAATACTTTGTTCATAAATTAAATCATTAATTAGTTGAATAATTTAGTTAAGTAAATAAATAAAATCTATGGATAATAATTTACTGACTTTTGGTAAAATAAAAAAACATCCAAGCTATCTAGATCTAAACCCAATCCATTGACAACCCTAAATATTTAACTAGCGGAGGGAGAGAGAGAGAGAGAGAGAGAGAATTTGTTTATAAAGTAAATAATTTAGTAAATTCAATAAATAAGTTTTTTTTAACTTAATAGAATAACAATATAAATAATTAGGTGACAATGAGAGAGAAATAAAGAATTTCATCATCGTGCTTTAGGCTCTATGTGAACGTTGGGCTTATGCTCAAGATCTAGGCCCAAAGGTCGATTTGGACTCAAACTTGGGCATAAATATATTATATTGATATAAATGCAAATCCCAACCCAACCCTAGCCAGACCAGTTAATAATTTTAATCCCAAATGAGACCTAACCTACTAATAGCCCTAAATATTAGGCTTAGGGAGAGAGATTGAAATAACTAAATAGTTAAATAAGTTATTAATTACTTGAATAATTTAGTAAATTAAAAAATAGAAATCAATGGATAATATTTTACTTAATTTTGTAAGATAAACAAATCAATAATTTAATTTAATAAAATAACTAAATACTCATTTATTATTGGGTGTCGGGTTGAATCAAATAAATAAAAATTTATATATAATAGTTTATCTAATGTATTTAAAAATATAAATGAATAATTTAGTTTAGTAAAATAAATAAATAAATAAAATTTCATTAATTATTGGGACAGGACAGGTACATACTATACCACACTAGACCTAACTCGTTGATAACCCAAAAAATAAGGATCCAGAGAAAGAGAAAAATAAATTATTAATTAATTTATTAAACTAAATAATAAAATCTATATATAATGACTCAATTCATTTAGTAAAATAATAAATAAATATTACCTAAAACCAAGCCTGGCCCATTGAAAACCAAAAATATTAGACTCGGGGAGGGAGAGATATAGTGAAATAATTTTTTGATAAAATTAAATCGTTTAGCAAATTAAATAAAAAAATTTTTAACTTACTAAGTTAAATATATTAATAAATTGGTGAGGAAATACGAGAGTAATAAACAATAACACTTTCCTCGCCGGGCTCAACTCAAGAGATAGGTCTAATGGTTGGGTTGGGCTTAAAGTTGGGCTTCAATATATTCTATTGAATAAAGACAAAGTCCAACCCAAACTTGGCACTGCCTGTGAACAAGTTTAATCACAACCTCCTTAACTTGTTAATAAATTATTAATTAATGAAGTCAATTAGTTATTTAACTAAATAGAAATCTATGGATAATAATTTTCTTAATTTTTTAAAATATATAATTGAATAATTTAATTTAATAAAATAAATAAATATCCAAGCTACCTAGTTACAGTATTGTTGGGTTTGTTTTATTTTTGTCTTGTGATAGGTAAGTCGGTCAAGATAATCTTGGCTTTTCTGGAATGATTTCAGCTATGTTTTGCTTCGATGGTTTTGATGTGGCGATGTGTTGATATCCTTAATTGGGCTGATAGTGTATCATTTTTTTTATTCTAATTTGTACTACTGCCCATGTTTGGTTTCGTTTGGGCTCTGTTGTAGTGGATTCGCTTTGGACTCGTTTCTATGTTGCAGGTGATAATTTGATAATTTTTTTTGGTTGTTAATAACCCTTCGGTTTGAGTGATTATAAGTTGTTTGAATAATTCTTGATTTGAATAATGAAACCTCTATATATGCTTGTTAGAATACAAGGAGAGTTCGGTGGATATAAGGACGTTTGTGCGGGCGGTGGGGATTAGTTTGAATATATTTGTATAGGTTTTTGTGGAACTTATAATTTTGAGTGAGTGGATTTAGTTTATCAAGATATGGTTCGTTTAACAGGTCTGTTTTAATCGTATAAAGGATTTGAGTTTATTTTCTACTTTATCTAAATATGCTGGGCTTGTTTAAGTTAGTGAGTTTAGAGTAGAAATAAGCTTGGTTCTTGTTGGTTAAATTGATTAATTTCTGGTATTTGCTTTGATTTCTTTTAGGTTATATAGGCTGGATTGTTTGGAATGATCCAGATAGTGACAGGTGTCTAAATGAAGAGAAAACTGCTAGTAGTTAACGGCTATGAAGGTAGAGTATGAGAAGTTTGGAAGGATTATCAGTCACCTAGAGAGTGTGGCCTCTTCTTCCAACCCTCCAGGAAATTCAACATCTTCTGTATTTTCTCATTCAAGTATACGGGTTTTTGCCAATCATGCAACTATCTTAGGTAATCATAGGATCCCTTGGATTATTGATTATGGTGCTTCTAATCATATGACCATCTTTTCCACTTTGTTTATTTCTTATAATTTACTCCCTAGCCATGACAAGATCACCCTAGTCGATGGCTCTCTTGTTCCTATCTCTAGCAAGGGAACCATCAAAGTTACAGACTCTTTGGTACTTCCTTCTAAGGTTTAAAATGTGATGTTGACGGAAATGTTGCTTACAAAATATAGGACATATGTTGGAAATGTCAGAAATGTCGAGGGGAAATATTGTAAAAATTAGAGACATTGTGGAAATACTATGAAATATGTGGAAATATGCAATGATATTTTGTAAGTAGCCTAACTAAGTCTTTGAACTGTTGTGTATCATTTTTTCCTTCCTACTTTGTTTTTCAAGATCTGGAGTCTTAAAAAGTGATTGGGAGTGGCCATGAGGCAAATGGAATATATCTGCTAGACATTCCTGGATAGGGCCATTGACAACTTGGTAAAGATGCTTTTGGATCTACATTTTTAGAGTCTGTCAGTCATGTCATGTTATGTCATTTTCATTTGGGTCATCTTTCTTTTTCTACACTAAGTCATTTATTCCCAGAATTATTTAAGGAAATTAATTTGTCCAGTCTTCATTGTGAGTCTCGTGAGTTGTCAAAACATTGTAGAAGCAGTTACCCTTTGAGTAATAAAAGATCTTCTTCTCCATTCCATACTGTGCACTCTGATGTTTGGGGACCTAACCACTTACCTTCTATGTGTGGCTACAAATATTTTATCTTGTTCATTGATGATTTTTGATGATTCACTTGGATATTTTTTTTGAAGTCCCGTGATGAAGTTCCTAGACTTGTGAGGCAATTCCATGAATTTGTTCTAACCCAGTTTGATACCAAAATTAAAATTTTTAGATCTGACAATGCAAAAAAATATTTTGAGAAAAACCTAACCTGTTATTTCACTGATTTGGGGGTTATTCACTAGAGCTCTTGTGTTAGGACCCCAGAACAAAATGGAATTGCTAAAAGAAAAAAATTCGCATGTTGTTGAAGTTGCAAGAAGTATCCTGTTTGCCTCACATGTCCCTACAAAATTTGGGGTGATGCTATTCTCACCGCATCCTACCTAATTAACCGTATGTCATCCAGGGTATTAGGGTTTAAGTCTCCCTTCAGTCTTCTTCATCTAGGCAAGGACCTTTTTCCTATTTCACTCTGTGTCTTTGGCTGCACTTGTTATGTACATGTTCCAAGTGTCTAGAGACATAAATTTGAACCAAAAGCCCACAAGTGTATTTTCCTTGGCTATTCCCCCACACAAAAGGGTTATTGTTGTTTTGATCCAAAGACTAGAACTCCATGTCTCAATGGATGTCACCTTTGATGAGCTTTCTTCTTTTTATTATTCTTCTCCGAGAGGCATTGTCCAAAGGGGGAGAATTTGTCACAGTTGTTTGCTCTCCCCCTTCCTATCCTAGTTGAGCCTTCTTTTGAGCCTCTTCCTCTTTCAAAAGAGTCAAGAGAGGATCGCTCATCTCATTCTCATTCTAGTGTTCCTATCCCTCCTCCATTACCTCCTCATCCTCTTTTTGATCCCAGGTTGTACCAACAGCAGTGAACTAGAAGTGAGCAGATTGTTTCCCTTACACCACATGAGTCTCCTACATTTCCAGTCACAAAAAAGACAAGTACTGATATAGCCCATTTGGAGCCATCATTCCTAGACCTTGATATCCCTATTGCTATCAGGAAAGGAAAAATGAAGTGTACTACACATAACGAATGCTATGGAAAAGTAGGGATGAAATAAGAGAAATTGTTGGACTGATTTGTATCAAAAGAAAAAAGATAGAGTTTCAACAAGGAAACATGAGGTCATTTTTCTTCTTCTTGCCGTTACCTAATTAATTAATTCATTTTTCATTCATTCAGTACTATATTGATTCATTCCTTAATTCCTTCATTAAAATTTCCTTGTCATTCTCACATTTATGCATACATTTATTGAGGTGAATGCATGAATGTAACCATATGAATGAATGCATGTATGAATGAATGGATGCTTGATGCATGAATGCAAAGGAAGAATGAAGCAATGAATGCAAGCACAAATGCGAGAATGAATTCATTAATAATGAATGAATCTATGATTCAATCCATATGCAAGAATGCACAGAGGAATGGATGAATGCATAATTTAATGAATGAACTAATGTGAATTAAGGAATTTAGGAATGAACCAATGTAGAAATGAATGAATCAATTAGGTAAGGAACAAAAGGAAGAAAAGAAGAATGAATGAATGTTGGATGGAAGCAAGAAAGCAAGAAAATAAACAAAGCAATAAAAGAAAAAAAAAACAATGCAAGAGAGGTCTTGTTGAGTGGGGTTCGATTACGTTCCATGTGGTTTATGTGTTTAATTGTTTCTATTCAAACTTAATAGGTTTTGGGGTTTAAGTGGGTGAAATAACTGGTGTAAGGCGGTCAACAGATGGTACTCTGTACTCTGATTCGAATTCTTAGGGATTGACTAGGCGGCTGAACTTAAATACAGAAAGAAAAGGATCAAGAGAAAGTGGTCAGACCCCAAAGGACTATCTACATACCCATTGGCAAGGGATCATGTTGTAGTTCACAGGAGTTGGAATTCTGGAAAAGATGGAGAAAGATGGTGAGCAGTTGTTTAAGGGATGGAAAGTGGTTAAGACGGAAGGAAGGAAGGAAGAGGGAACACTGATGGTTCAAAGGTAAATGTTGAACCCCCAAAATTCCCTTGAATGCAATGGGAAATTTGAAGACTTGGACCAGTCTATACCACAGAGGAGAGACTTTGAACGGAGGCATGTTGCTTTAAGTGATCACATGCCAACATAGCAATTAAATGGGCTGGTAGATTACTCATAGCCCAATACATATTCTATGCGAGAGTCGAAGTTAAAAAGGCTTAGGGCCCTTGTCGTGATTCTAAAAAAGAAGAGACATGAGAGTTACCATCCGTCAAGCAGAAGTTTATGTGGGCAGAAACAGCAAAAGAAATATGGGAACAAGTGAAAGCAATATACTTGAAACAAAGGCACTATGCTAGAATTTATCAGTTACAAGCCTATTTATCAACAAATAAACAAGGAGAAAGAAGCTTATTAGCTTACCATTTTGCCCTCACTTCAATTAGGAAAGAATTGGATTACTACCAAAGTAGAGAATGGGAGAGTGAGAAAGATACAAATTACTATAAATAGTTGGTTTCCCAACAAAATGTAATTCCTTTCCTACTAGGCCTTAACCCCATTCATGAACCCATTTGGGTACAAATTTTGGGCATCAAGGGCTCTCCATTCTATCCAAGAGGTGTATATATGCATTGGTTTAGAGCAAAAAGACAAAACTAGATGTTCACCTTGGCCACCTTTCCCACACCTTGCTTTTCCAAGATATCGACAATAGCATTCACACTCCTTTTAACCCACTACAACTTGATCTCTATATCTTGAGTTAAAAACTTAAACTTCCACTTTTCATTAGCAAATTTCCACTAGGCATGTTGCTTTAGCAAACTAAAAGAGAAAAGAGGAGTTTGAACCAAGGCATGTTGCTTTTAGGATAACATCATGCTGGGCTTGTTTAAGTTTGTGAGTTTAGAGTAGAAATAAGCTTGGTTCTTGTTGGTTAAAGTGATTAATTTCTTGTATTTGCAATGATTTGTTTTAGGTTATATAGGTTGGATTGATTGGAGTGATCCAGGTTTATTGGTTTTATTTTACTTTGAATAGGTATAATTCAATCTTTTGAAGGAGTTGAGTTGATTTCCAAGTTTATCTAGCCATGCTAGTTTCGTTTAAATTAGAATAGAGGGTTTAGTGTTCTTTTATGCTCGGCTTGTGATTCAGGATTTGACTGGTGGTCGATTGGATGGTTTGGATAGTTTTGGATATGGTGTAGTTGGTTCTATTTTGGTTTGGCTAGACTCAGTTTCATTGGATTTGGAAGATTGCCCTAAATTAACCGTAGATCTATCAGATGTGTACCGGATTCGTTAAGCTATGCTGGGTTGGATTCATTTGTATCTCTGGGGAGATTTCGTTGAAAGTGAGTACTCTAAATTTATTAGCATCTAGTTACAGTGTTGTTGAGTTTGATTTATCTTTGTCTTGATAAGTAAGTCGGTCTTGATAATCTTGGGTTTTCTGGAATGATTTCAGCTATGTTTTGCTTCAATGGTTTTGATGTGGCAATGTGTTGATATCCTTGATTGGGCTGACAGTGTGCATTTTTTTTGTTCTAATGATGGTTTTGATTTGGCAATGTCTCGGTGTCTTTGATTGGATTGGTTAATGAATGACAGATTGGGCTGGCATTGTGGGGTTGTATAGGTTCTACTTTGCATTGGCCACGCTTGGATTCGTTTGGGCTCTGTTGTAGTGGATTCGCTTTGGACTCGTTTTCTATGTTACAAATGATAATTTGATAATATCCTTTGGTTGTTAATAACCCTTCGGTTTGAGTGATTATAAGTTGTTTGAATAATTCTTGATTTGAATAATGAAACCTCTTTATATGCTATGCTGTTAGAAGACAAGGAGAGTTCGGTAGATATAAGGACGTTTGTGCGCCAGTGGGGATTAGTTTGAATCTATTTGTATGGGTTTTTGTGGAATTAATAATTTTGAGTGAGTGGATTTCGTTTATCAAAATATGGTTCATTTAATAGGTCTGTTTTAATCTTATAAAATATTTGAGTTTATTTTCTACTTTATCTAAATATGCTGGGTTTGTTTAAGTTAGTGAGTTTAGAGTAGAAATAAGCTTCGTTCTTGTTGGTTAAAGTGATTAATTTCTTGTATTTGCTTTGATTTGTTTTAGGTTATATAGGCTGGATTGTTTGGAATGATCCAGGTTTGTTTCGAGAAGACGTGCGCCGGCACCGTCGCCGTCCATTTCAGGAAGACGTGCGGTCAGCGCGACTGTGAGCCGTCGGATTGGCTTTGATATGGGCCGTCCGTTTCAGGTGACTGTGGATATAAATAGCGGGGGGGGGGGACCCCAGTCGCTGCTACTACTGTACCTCTCGAGCTCGCGTCCAGGTTTCTGCTCGCGTCCAGGCTTTTCAGTTCGTGTCCCAGGTTCCTTCTGCTCGTTCGAGCTTCCGTGGTCTACTCCAACTTCTTCCCGGGAGAGTGCCTTTCCTGGAACCCGTCTTCTACTCCCCGATGTCTAGCCAGTATAGCTCAGGCAGTCTAAGCGGGTTTGATGCAGGTTTTACGAACCGAGTTGCATCCCCCGATAGTTCTAGTGAGCCCGATGTAGGTCTTGAGGAAGAGGTTGAACCCATAGGCCGAGGCGCCTCGGGCAGTTTGGCGTCCACCTCTCGTCGGGGTCGGGCTTTAGACAACTTTGGCCCTTCGACCATGACGCCTGAAGGACTCCAATCCCTCATAAACTACTATAACTTGCCCGGGGAGTATGCCTACTTCATCCCTACGGGTAGTTTTCCTTGGGGGCACGGTCCTGATGAGATCGTGATATTCCGGGAGCAGCTCGCTGCGGGGCTGTGACTGCCTTTCCATCCTCTCCTTGTCGAGGTTCTGAACCACTTCGGTGTGACGGTCAGCCAGCTCCACCCGAACTCCATTTGGAATTTAGTGGGGACGATCACCCTATTCTGTGAGGAGAGCTTTCCTTTAGACTTGGAGATTTTTCTTCCATTTTGATGCTTAAAAAGCAAGTGGGTCCCCTCCCTGGGCGTTGGCGGGCATACTACCTGTCTCCTCGCCCGGGCTTCAAGCTTTTACACGAACTCCATAACAAGGTCCCGGCGTGGAAGCGGGACTATTTCGGGGTGCGAAGTGTGCTGGGGTGGCCGTTTCAGACCGGCTGGGGGATGGCCGCTCCCGACTCTGGCGTCACAGTTGACAAAGAGACGGTGAAGGGCCTCCGGCAATGGGCGCAGCTTGGGCTGAAGTGTCAACAATATCTGACGGAGGCCAAGCTTATTGCGGCCGGCCTGAGTTCGTGTAGGTTCTTCCCTTAGCGATTTTGTCTTGCTTTCTTACTGACGTCGAACTTCTTATTGCAGGTGTGATGGACTCTCGAGGGACCCGTGGTGGGCACCTGTTCCAGGGCATGAAGAGGAGGAAGCAGGTTGCTAAGCGAACTCGCGCCGAGCTACCCCAGGGTGTGGAGCCCGAGGTGCCGGATTATCCGGCGGAAGATCAGCCTAGGGAGCCCGAGATGGTTCCTCCTATGCAGGAGCCGGTGGGGTCCCCTTATGCTGAAACTACTCACACAGGGGCTCCCACCTACTCCGATGCTCCCGCTTACTCCAAGTCTGCCCATACGCGAGCTGGGCCATCAGGCTCGGGGGCCCCGGGGGACTTTAGGAGTGTGCTGTCGCCTACTCACGCTCTTCAGAGGAGTAAGGAGGCCATTTTCCCTGAGGAAGTCGCGGCGTGGACCGATCTCCCTCTACACTAAGTGGCCTATCATGCCGTTACCCATGCCATGGTGGTAAGTGATCTCCCTTTCTTAGAGCTCTTCGGCTTTTATTCTTCTATTGGTCCCTCTGATCACTTGTGTTTCTTTTTGGCAGGTGAACTCTTCTATTCACGCCTTGGTGGCCCAGGTGGAGAGGAGCTCGAGGCAGGCGCGAGCAGCCGAAGAGGCACTTCGCGCTATTGAGACGACTACGCGAGCTGCTGAGGCGTCTGCTCGTGCTGCCGAGGAGGCTGCTTGTTTCGTGCGGTTTAGGCAGGCGAGGTCTCAGAGAGATGCTGAGGCCATGGGAGTGGTGGTAAAACATATGGCGAACTTGAGGCTGGATCTGCAGCATCAGGTCGAGTACCTTCAGGAGGACATCAGGGAGAGGACTCAGATCTTCTCTCAAGGCATCGAAGATGTGAAGAAGAAAGCTGTCGATGATTATATTGCTTCGTCGGGCTTTGATGATCTGATGGTGGACTCCTACAGGAGGGGTTTTAAACTAAGCCGGTGGATGATCCGGAATACATACCCCGAGCTTGATATCAGTGCTATATCCACTTCGCGCATCACTCAGGAGATGGCCAATGCTGCGGATGGTGAACCAGACTCCGAGGGGGAGGCAGGGCCTTCGAGTATCGTCGAAGTGCCTTCTGATAATGAAGAAGTAGCCCCGGGCTTGTAAAAAATGAAATGGCTTTCTTTTTTTTTTTGAATGTACACTTCATTATTTGAAATGAAATGGCTCTTCTTTTGTTTAAGTGTTGGTTGTTCTGTCTCCGAGCTGTGTTTTTTGCCGAACTGACCATTTGTTCGGTCTTCCCTGCTAACTTGTTTTTTACCTCTGCTTTGTCTTTGCTTTGTTAGCTCGGTATGTTCGGGGTACTTGCCTTGGTAGTCTATAGGTAGTACCTTCTTAAGTTGACGATGTTCCAAGTTCGGGGTACTTGCTTACCCTCTAAGGTTTCGAGCTCGTAAGCCCCTCCGAGCACTCTCTTTACTTTCTAGGGCCCTTTCCAATTTGGTCCAAGTTTGCCTACGCCGGGCTCGGGTATCATGATTTTACGGAGAACTAGGTCGCCAACACGGAAGCTTCGCTTCTTTACTCTGGTGTTGTAGTACCGAGCTACTTTTTGCTGGTAGGCTGCTGTTCGGATGTGCGCGAGGTCTCTTACCTCATCCAGTAGGTCGAGATTGGTGCGTAATTCGTCTCCGTTTGCCTGATCGTCATACGCTTCTAGTCGTAACGTAGGTATTTCGATCTCCGCTGGGATTACCGCTTCGGTGCCGTAGGTGAGGTTGAAGGGGGTCTCTCCCGTGGCGGTTTTTTCCGTAGTTCGGTGAGCCCACAGAACGCTTGGTAGCTCGTTTGCCCACAACCCCTTAGCTTGGTCCAGTCGTGCTTTTAATCCGCGGAGGATGGCTCTGTTCATTACTTCTGTTTGACCATTTGCTTGCGGGTGTGCGACTGATGTGAAGTTCTGACGAATTCCCATGTCTTGGCACCATTCTTGGAACTTGATATCCTCGAACTGCTTGCCGTTGTCGGAGATCAGTACCCGAGGTAGCCCAAAGCGACATACTATGTTCCTCCAAAAGAAGTTCTGTATGTTTCGGGTCGTGATCGTTGTCAAAGGTTCAACCTCTATCCATTTTGTGAAGTAGTCTACTGCCACCACTAGGAGCTTTCTTCCTCCTGTTTCTGGTGGAAAAGGCCCCAGGAGGTCGATGCCCCATTGCGCAAAGGGCCATGGACTGGTGAGGTACTTGAGGTCGGCAGCAGGCTGATGGTGTATATTGGCGTGCTTCTGACACTTGTCGCATTTCCTGACGAGTACGATCGCCTCTACTTTCATCGTTGGCCAGTAGTATCCTTGTCGGAGTGCCTTTTGGGCGAGGGCGTTGCCCCCCAGGTGTCCTCCGCACAGACCTTCATGGATGTCACGTAGTACAAGTTCGGCTTCGGCAGGTCGCAAGCAACGCAGGTAGGGGAGCGTGTAAGATCGCCGGTACAATCGTTCGTCTATTATGACGTTTTTGGCTGCCTGGCGCTGCACCCTCTTGGCCGCATTGCGATCTGCGGGGAGGGATCCATCTAGCCAGAAGTTCACGAGTGGGTCGATCAAGCTCGGTTCTGCTTCCTGGACGGGAGCGACCTCTTCTGCCCCACCAAGAATGCTAGGCCGAGGTAAGTCTTCTATGTACATGATTCTCAAGGTGTTGTGACTCGGGTTGGCTAACCGTGACAGGGCGTCGGCCTCAGTGTTCTCTGACCTCGGGATTTGTCTGATGAAGTGTGACTGGAAGTTGAGCAGAGCCTTCTTTACTTTTGCCAAGTATGCGATCATAGCGAGCTTGCGTGCTTCGTATTCGCCCGTAACCTGGTTGACCACGAGCTGAGAATCACTGCAGATGACAATGTGCTTTGCTCTTACCTTTTCCGCTAGGTTCAGCCCGGCTATCAGTGCCTCATACTCTGCCTCATTGTTGGATGCTGCGAACTCAAAGCGTAGTGCGTATTCCAGTTTCGCGCCACATGGCCCGCGCAGGACTATTCCAGCCCCGCTGCCCTGCTGGTTCGAGGAGCCATCTACGTGAAGGATCCAGGGCTCTTCATCCCAGTTCGCGTTTGCCCTAACCAGGAGAGATGCCACACTAGCTGCTACTTCACGGGGTTTAGACTCTATCGGCTTGGGAGCTCCGGGCACACCCGAACTGGGGATCCCGGGCTTGGCCAGCCTAGGGGCTTCGAGGCTAAAAGTGCACTCGGCGATAAAATCCGCTAAGGCTTGGGCCTTAATAGCAGTTCGTGGCTTATACTGGAGGTCGTACTCGCTGAGCTCGATGGCCCACTTCGTTAGCTGACCGGAAACCTCGGGCTTAAGTAAGACTTGCCTCAGGGGTTGGTCTGTCAAGACCACGATGGTGTGGGCCTGGAAATACGGGCGGAGTTTTTGAACTGCAATTACCTGTGCGTACGCTAGCTTTTCTATCTGCGGGTACCTCGCCTCTGCCCCTTGCAAGATTTTACTAACATAATAGACGAGTCGCTGGACCCAACCTGCTTCTTTTATAAGTACCGAACTGACCACCTCGTCGCTTGCTGAGAGGTACAGTTCTAAGACTTCGCCCTCCTCAGGCCTGGCCAGGGTTGGTATAGTAGCGAGGTAATTTTTTAGCTGGTCGAACGCCATCTGGTAGTCTTGGATCCATTCGAACCCTTTGCCTTTGATTGCATTGAAGAAAGGTAGACAGCGGTCTGCTGATTTGGACATGAAGCGGCTCAGGGGGGCTATGCGGCCGTTTAGCCTCTGAACTTCTTTTACTTTTCAAGGTGGTCTCATGTCTAGGATGGCCTTTACTTTGTCTGGGATGGCCTCAATACCGCGTCGGTTGACAATGTACCCTAGGAACTTACCCGAGGTGACACCGAAGACACACTTGTTGGGGTTTAGTTTCATGCTAAATCGACGCACAATTTGGAAAACAGAATCTAAGTCTTGTATTAACTCCCGTGAGAATTGCGTCTTGACGACCATGTCGTCTACATAACACTCTACTTCTGTGCCAATTAAGGGTCGAAACAGTTTATTTACAAGTCTTTGGAAGGTCGCCCCAGCGTTCTTCAGTCCAAAGGGCATGGCCTTGTAACAGTATAGGCCGAACTCGGTTATGAAGCTGGTTTTTTCCTCATCGGACGGGTCCATCTTGACTTGGTTATAACCCGAGTAGGCGTCCAAGAAGTTTAGCAGCTTATGTCCCGCGGACGCGTCCACTAGGCGGTCGATCCTAGGGAGGGGGAAGCAGTCTTACGGGCAAGCTCGGTTCAGGTCGGTGTAGTTGACGCATATGTGCCACCTGCCGTTTGCCTTTTTCACCAGTACTGGGTTGGCCACCCAGCTCGGGTAATGAACTTCTCTTATGAAGTTTGCTGCGAGGAGCTTTTCGACCTCCTCGTCGACCGCCCTCCAGCGCTCTGGGGCTAAGTTGCGTTTCTTCTGTCTAACGGGTCTGACTACATGGTCAGTGTTAAGTTTATGAGTTATAAGGCCAGGGTCAATACCGGGCATGTCGGCTGCGGACCATGCAAAAATATCTAAATTTTGGAGTAAGAAACTTACCAATTCAGTTCGTAGAGGTTCCTCGATGGAAGCACCGATCTGTATTGTTCGAGCCGGATCCATAGCCGAGGTTGGTATTGCGACAGTCTCCTCTGTGGGCAAAGCTCGCTCCTCGCCCTGCTCTGTAGGCCGCTCAAGTTCGAGGTCATCGGCCGCCTTGGTCTTTCCCTTCAGGGCGGCAACATAACACTTGCGGGACTCAAGTTGGTCGCCCCGCGCTACCCCCACACCGAAGTCGGTAGGGAACTTCATTGCCAGATAGTAGGTGGAGACCACTGCCCGCAGAATATGCGTAAATGGCCGTCCTATTATGGCATTGTATGGGGAGGGGGTCGCGACTACCAGGATATCGTGGTTGAGTCTGACCGCACAGGGCCATGTGCCGATTTCTACAAGTACTGTTATCTTCCCGAGGGGCCTGACTTCCTCTCCGCTGAAGCCTACTAGAGGGGTATTCGAGGGCTTCAGCGCGCATCTCTGCAATTATAGCTGCTCAATGGCTGACTTGAAGAGGATGTCTGCCGAGCTTCCTGATTCCAGAAGCACGCGCTTGACCTCGAAGTCGCTGATCCTTAGCTTTATGACAAGCACGTCCTCGTGAGGGTAGTGGACACCTCGCGCATTGTCTTCCGTGAAGAAGATCGGTTCTTCCGTCTTTGGACTCTTTGGAGGGTTCTGTTCTTCTCGGGTTGCCTTACGAATAGACCTCCGGGCTGCTACCGAAGTACATCTTGCCACCACCGAACCTCCTACTATCACATGGATGGTCCCTCGGACTGGCCTTTCTTCAGGGGGCTGTCGTAGCAGCGCTTTGGCTGGTTTGCTACTGGATTCGGGGATATCCTTTCCATGCTCCCCTTCGGCTGGTTTGCTACTGGCCTCTGTGTTGCCGAGCTCGACGGGCCCGGAATGCCGGTAGTCTGCTACTAGGGCACTGAACCGGTTCTCCGTGAGCGGAAACTCGGGTCTGGAGCGCCGAGGTGCTGACCTCGCGGGCGAGGTTCCTGTTCCGCCTGCGAGCTGCGAGGCGGGGGTGATTTTCCTTTCCCCTCGGCCTGGAGATGAGGCTTGACTGTTAGGGGGGTTCTGCAGCAGGGAGGTTTCCCCCCGGTGAGGGCGTCCACCCTGAGGGGAGGCCTTAACCTGCTTCGGGGCTGGGTGCCTAGGTGGAAGCAGTGACTGGTTCAAGGGTAGTTGGGGGAACTGCTGTTGATAATGATGTTGGGAGAGGTGGTGTAGCACTTGGTGCTGTTGGAGTTAACGTTGCTGGAATTGCTGCATTTGGGCCTGCATCGCCCGCATGAATTGCACCAAGTCGTCCAACTGGTTTGGGCGGGTCGCCAGGGGGACCAGGGGTACGACGGCTGGGTCAACAAAAGCTGTTTCGATAGGGAATGAAGGGGGGATGTTCATGGTAGGAAGGTTCACAGGCGCCACTGTTTGAGGCGCATCCAAGCTGGGGATCCCATCCACAGGAAGGGGGATGGTGAACTATCTGATGCATACTACGGGAGCTTGGGGTCGATCCCCGTTGGTGTTTGTCTCTGTGGCATGTCCGGCGTTACTGGAGGAAGCCAAGAGTGTTGGTTTTTGGAAGAAGAGGGGGTTGAGGGATTGAGAGTTTTAGAGGGAGGGGGTCGCGACCACCGCCCGTAGGGCTTGGGCGATTGGTTGACCTATTATTGCATTGTAGGGGGAGGGGTTCGCGACCACCAGGAAGTCGTGCTTGAATCTGACCATAGAAGGCCACGTGTCGACTTCCACAGGTACTGTTATTTTCCCAAGGAGCCGGACTTCTTCTCCGCTAAAGCCTACCAAAGGAGTGTCTACGGGCTTCAGGTCGGCTCTCTGCAACTGGAGCTGGTCAAACGCAGCTTTGAAGAGGATATCGGCTGAGCTACCTGAGTCGACGAGTATGCGTCTGACCTCGAAGTCGTTGATTCTTAGCTTTATTACGAGCACGTCATCGTGGGGGTAGTGGACTCCTCGCACATCATCTTCTGTGAAGAAAATTGGCTCTTCTATTCTCGGCTGCTTTGGGGGGTTCTGCTCCTCCCGGGTGGCCTCATAGACCGACGTCCGAGCTGCCGCTGAAGTGCAACCCGCAACGATCGAACCTCCCACTATCATGTGGATGGTTCCCTGAACTGGCCTCTCCTCCGGAGGCTACCTCTGCGGTTGCTTGGCCGGCCTGCTACTGGACACGAGGACATCCTTACCGTGCTCCCCTTGCAGACCTGTTTTATTACTATTATTATTATTATGTACAAAGTTTCTTAGATATCCGGGACGGATGAGCTCCTCTATCTCGTCGCAGAGGTTTTTACAACTCTCAGTACTGTGACCGTGATCTTTGTGAAAACACCAATACATTTTCTTATTTCTTTCATTGGGATTCCCCCTCAGACGGGGTGGCCACTTCACGTACGAGGCATCCTTGATCGCCATCAGGATTTCAGCCCGCTTCACGTTCAGTGGGGTGTAATCAGCTCAGTCCGCTACAGGAGGTCGGAAAAACTGACCCGACTTTGCCCCCTGAGCTGTGTCCTTTTTCTTTCAGCTGTCCCCTTGGCTGGAAAGCTCTCCTTCCCTCTTCCTTTTTTCGGGCGCGCCCTCACCCTTTTGGTTGATCTCCTCTTCGGTGGCTATGAATCTATCCGCAAGCTTCAGGAACTCGGTTATGGTCGCTAGTTGGTTGATGACCATATGCCACTTAAACTCTGTGTGTCACGCCCTTCTTAGCTGCTGCAAGGCGTACGGCGGGGTCCAGGCGCAGTATCTGCATATAGCTATCGTTGAGGAGACTTCGGATGGATTCTCCCTCTCTCTACACTATGTTGTGGAGACTTTCTTCAGTTCGCGGACACCGCTTGCTAGTAACGAAGTGGGACGCGAAGGTTTGCACGAACGCCCAACTTCTTATCGATCCAGGCGCCAAGTTCCGGTACCATGTACGGGCTGCTCCTCTAAAAGTGGTGGAGAAGGCCACACACATGAACGACTCATTAGCTCTCGCTAGGTGCATCTGCGACTAAAAAGCGTCCACGTGATCGTTTGGGTCGAACGACCCGTCGTACTTGTCAAGAGGGGGGAGCTTGAAGTCTTTAGGCATTGGGACTGCCAGGAGCTCGGGAGATAGGGGAGACTGGACTGAAAGGAGGGGTGCCTTGGCTTCGCCCGAGCTTACCTCTTCTTTGCCCCCAAGCTCGGGCAGGTCATTGGTGGCAGATCGGCGAGCTCGACGGCGGCGTCTCTGCTTCTTGGCGGGCTCGGGATTGGTGCTGCTCACCTCCGTGCTGTCAGGAATGGTGTGTGCCGGAAGTAGCTCAGGCCGCTGGGGGCACAATCGAGGGTTCAGTGAAGGTTGTTCGACTATGGTAGGGAGTGAAGCAACGACGGGTGCCCCTGCAAGAGGCACGTTCAAACTAGGGATCCTGTTCACTGAGAAGGGGACGGTGAACTGTTCGGTGCAGACAGTAGGAAGTTGGGGCTCTTCCCTGGAGTTATTCATCTCCACGCTTCATCCGATATTGCATGAGGACGCCATGAGCGTTGAGTTTTTGGAGAGTAAAAAGATGTGAGAGTTTAGAGAAAGGCTTTCCGAAGTGTTTCCCACAGACGGCACCAAATGATGTAGCGCGATCCGGTCACTCTTAGCTGGCACTCATGTGACTCCTGGAAGATACCTGAGAAGAGGAAAATTCCCAGAGGGAGTAACCCGGCGGGAACACTCCGATGATTAAGTTAGTACTTGGTAGGAGAAGCAAGGAGGAAAATGAAGACTAAGAGTGGAGATAGCGCGCGTACCGTAGATGAATCCCCCTCCCACCTTGATGCTAAACTCCTTATAGCATAAATCTGTTATGTCTCCCCGTCGTCCTCTAACAGGGCGGGTATAACCGTCACTACCAACCTGCGCAGCCGTTATTGGCAGGGCTGTGGTGGCACGCGCGGGCCCGTCACCGCTGGGTACGTGTCTGTCAGGTGTAGGACACCTTCTAAAGGGGGCAGGCACGATGCTGCCTGACGAGGGACAGGGCTGTTGTCATCAGATTTGTCTGGTACGGCAGTCGGGCAGGAGATCTTCCTGCCTTCCCTCTTGCGGCTCGCCGAGCTGCCACAAACTAGGGTGCTTCAGGGCAGATGGGTCCCCGCCTAGAAGCAGCGAGGTGCTCCTTCCCAGGTAGGTAAAAGCTTGGTGCCCCTTTGGGGGGAGCCCAGGCTTTCCGAGCTAGGCGGGGGACTGACTCACCGGGGTATTAGCCCTCAGCGAGTTGACTGTCTTTGACTTGGCGTTTCCTCCATACCGAGTCGGGAACGTGCTGCTAGGCTGGACTGTGAATTAAATATTGGACACCGAGCAGTAAGATAGAGAGGGATATAAATAAATAATCTAGTAAATTAAATCAATAAAATCTTTTAACATTTTAAAATAAGTATATAAATAATTAGGCAAGAAAAAGAGAGAGTAGTTAGTTCTTTAATAATGGCATCATTGTAAATAGTTACATGTTAGCAACAAATATGGAAGAGAGATTTCTAGAAAATGAGAAAGAGACAAAGAACAAAAACTTCCTTATTAGACTTGGGCCCTAATAAGTTCTGTTGATATAAAGGCAAAACCCAAACCAGACGTGTCCCAACCAATGAAAAGGTTTAACCCCAACCGATACCTATCCAATTTATAAACATAAAAATTTTGCTTGGTTTGGGGTGGAATCTTTTAATTCTTAACTACTTGAATAATTTAATAAATTAAATAAATAGGAACCTATGGATACCAATTTAGTTAATTTTGTAAAATAATTAATGATTAATTTGGTTTAGCAAAATAAATAAATAAAATTACATTTATTATTAGGACGGGAAAGGTACATCCTATCCCACACCTCACTAAACATATTAATTACCCTAAAAATAGTCTCCAGGAGAGAGAGAGAGAGAAAAAAAATAATTTGTTAGGAACATAATTAATTATTTAGTTAATTAAAGAATTCGATAAATTAAGTAAATTGAAATCTATGGATAATAATTTACTTAATTTTATAAAATAGATAAATCAATAATTAAATTTAACAAAAAAATATAAATAAATATTCACTTGTGATTGGTGCAAGACTAGTCCAACCTATCCCCAAACAAACTTGCATCATTGACAACAATAAATATTAGTCACAGGTTGAATTAAATAAAAAAAATATATGGAGAATAATTTATTTAATATATTAAAACAAATAAATGAATAATTTAATTTAGTAAAATAAATAAATAAATTTTCAGTTATTATTGGGACAAGACTTGTACAACCTATTTGACACCAGAACTAATCCATTGTTCATAAATAAAATCATTAATTAGATGAATAATTTAGTTACATAAATAAATAAAATCTATGAATAATAACTTACTAACTTTTGGAAAAATAAATAAATATCCAAACTATCTAGATCTAAACCCAATCCAATAACAACCCTAAATATGTAACTCAGGAGGGGGAGAGAGAGAGAGAGAGAAATAATTTGTTTATAAACTAAAATAATTTAGTAAGTTCAGTAAATACTTTTTAACTTAAAAGCATAACTATATAAGTAATTAGGTGAGAAAATGAGAGAAACAAAGATTTTCCTCACCATGATTAGGTGTCTAATATGAACATCAGGCTCATGCTCAAGATGTAGGCCCGAAGTTTAACCTGGACACAGAGTTGCGCATAAATATGTTCTATTGATCCCATTAATAATTTTAATCCAAGCTTAGACCTAACCTACTAATAGCCCTAAATATTGGGCTTAGGGAGAGAGGTTCTAATAACAAAATAGTTAAATAAATTATTAATTACTTGAATAAGTTAGTAAATTAAAAAATAGAAATCTATGGATAATATTTTACTTAATTTTGTAAAATAAACAAATCAACAATTTAATTTAATAAAATAACTAAATACTCATTTATTATTGGGTGTCGGATTGTATCAAATAAATAAAAATTTACACATAATAGTTTATCTAATGTATTTAAATATATAAACGAATAATTTAGTTTAGTAAAACAAAAGAATAAAAAAAAATCATTAATTATTCGGACGGGACAGGTACAAGCTATACCACACTAGACCTAACTCGTTGATAACCCAAAAAATAAGGATCTAGAGAAAGAGAAAAATAAATTATTAATTAATTTATTAAACTAAATAATAAAATCTATATATAATGACTGAATTCATTTAGTAAAAATAATAAATAAATATCCAATCTATCTAAAACCATGCCCGGCCCATTGATAACCAAAAATATTAGACTCGGGGAGGGAGAGATATAGTGAAATAATTTTTTGATAAAATTAAATCGCTTAGAAAATTAAATAAAAAAAATTAACTTACTAAATATATAAATAAATTGGTGAGGAAATAAGAGAGTAATAAATAATAACACTTTCCTCGCCGGGCTCAACTCAAGAGATAGGTCTAATGGTTGGGTCGGGCTTAAAGTTGGGTTTCAATATATTCTATTGAATAAAGACAAAGGCCAACCCAAACATGGCACTCCCTGTGAACAAGTTTAATCCCAACCTCCTTAACTTGTTAATAAATTATTAATTAATAAATCAATTAGTTAATTAAAAAAATAGAAATCTATGGCGAATAAATTTCTTAATTTTGTAAAATATATAATTGAATAATTTAATTTAATAAAATAAATAAATATCCAAGCTACCTAGACCAATCCCCACCTATTGACAACCCTTAAATATTGGACACCGAGTAGTAAGACAGAGAGGGATATAAATAAATAATCTACTAAATTAAATCAATAAAATCTTTTAACTTTTTAAAATAAGTATATAAATAATTAGGCAAGAAAAAGAGAGATTAGTTAACTCTTTATTAATGACATCATTGTAAATAGTTACATGTTAGCAACAAATATGGAAGAGAGATTTCTAGAAAATGATAAAGAGATAAAGAACAAAAATTTCCTTATTACAATCCGAGCTTTATATAATGGTCGGGCACAGACTCAAAATCTAGGATTGATGATTGGCCTAGGCTTAGACTTGGGCCTTAATAAGTTCTGTTGATATAAAGGCAAAGCCCAAACCAGACGTGGCCAAACCAATGAAAAGGTTTAACCCCAACCGATACCTATCCAATTTATAAACCTAAAAATTTTGCTCAGGTTGGGGTGGAATCTATGGATTATTAACTACTTGAATAATTTAATAAATTAAATAAATAGGAACCTATGGATACCAATTTAGTTAATTTTGTAAAATAACTAATGTTTAATTTGGTTTAGCAAAATAAATAAATAAAATTACATTTATTATTGGGACGAGACAGGTACATCCTATCCCACACCTCACTAAACATATTAATTACCCTAAAAATAGTCTCTCGGAGGGAGAGAGAGAGAAATAATGTGTTAAGAAAAAAATTAATTAATTAGTTAATAAAAGAATTCAATAAATTAAGTAAATAGAAATCTACGGATAATAACTTACTTAATTTTATAAAATAGATAAATCAATAATTAACTTTAACAAAAAAAATATAAATAAATATTCACTTGTGATTGGTGCATGACTAGTCCAAGCTATTCTCAACCAAACTTGCATCATTGACAACAGTAAATATTGGTCATAGGTTGAATTAAATAAATAAAACTTTATGGAGAATAATTTATTTAATATATTAAAACAAATAAATGAATAATTTAATTTAGTAAAATAAATAAATAAATTTTCAGTTATTATTGGGACAAGACTTGTACAACCTATTTGACCCCAGAACTAATCCGTTGTTCATAAAAGCCCCAAAACTAAGGTTTCACCGTACCTGGCCTCCGAGGAGAAAGAGTGAAGAGGTAGCCGCTCAAACCAGAGCTATCCAAACGACTTGCAACTGTAGCCACCCACTTTTGGAGATAAAAAGGAACCCTCTAAGCCTTGAGCGCCACACCCAAACAACCTCTTTAAGAACTGGAAATTCTCTAGTTGGCTAGGGTTTTGGGAAAAAAATTGTAGTCCCACTTTCTTGGTAATCTTCGACCAAATTCTGACTCTCCAAACCCTCTACCAACTAGGCAAACAAGATCTCTGAATAATCAACAATTTATCTCTCCATACACCTTTCAATTAGAAAGAAGATGTATGGAAAAAAAGAAAAAAAAGGAAAGGGAAGAGAAACCTACTCTGATACCAAGATGTGATTCAAAACTAATATAATCAGTAGAATATTTCAAAATAAAGTAAAAGAAATCAGAGAAGAAGAAGGAGACAACAAGAGGAAGGAGGAAGATTGGAGAAGAAAGGAGAAAGAAATGAGCAGTTCAAATTTCTCCTATTTCCCCTACTCTTATCTTTTATAAAACATACTTAAGTTACATAAATTACAAGGAGGCCCTTAAGTAGGCATCCACATCAGCACTAAATTTAAAAAAACATAAAAAAAAAACTAAAGATCCAATAAGAAAACATAACATGAAAGAACTAATAAGAAAGACACTAATGGGCTAGGGCCCATTCGGCCCATTCTCTCTACAAAACCTATTCCCAGAAATTAAATGTAGCAAGAGTATACAAGCTAAGGAGTGATGTGAAGAATTCGAGATAGGGGGAGAAACCTTTAGCTGTTTATTTCTCAATACTAAAATCTCTATGGCAAGAAATTGATTTGATGGAAATTGTAGTTTGGGAAAGTACTAATGATGCCGAGACCTACAGGAAACTTGTTGAGAGAAATAGGGTGTTTGAGTTTTCGATAGGGTTGAATCTAGAATATGACATCGCAAAGCAGAATATCTTATCCAAGGATAGTGTTTCACTGTCTCAAGCCTATGCCTTGGTAAGTAGTGAAGAAAGCAGGAGACTAGTTCAAGTTCAAGGGGCTGGTCTAAATGATCACTTTGCATGGGAGTGAAACCTAAGAGAGTTATAGGAAATCTAGTTGGCTCAAGGAAGAAAGAAATTATTTGAGTACTATAAGAAATCAAAACACACAAAAGACACGTTCTGGAAATTGCATCCAGGGCTTCTTCCCCTTCGTTTTCAAAAGAAGTCTGATAATATGAAGGCAAGGAGTGCCAATATTGTTGCTGGTCCAGATAGTGACAGGTGTCTAAATGAAGAGAAAACTGCTAGTAGTTAACGGCTATGAAGGCAGAGTATGAGAAGTTTGGAAGGATTATCAGTCACCTAGAGAGTGTGGCCTCTTCTTCCAACCCTCCAGGAAATTCAACATCTTCTGTATTTTATCATTCAAGTATACGGGTTTTTGCCAATCATGCAACTATCTCAGGAAATCATAGGATCCCTTGGATTATTGATTATGGTGCTTCTAATCATATGACCATCATTTCCACTTTGTTTGTTTCTTATAATTTACTCCCTGGCCATGACAAGATCACCCTAGTCGATGGCTCTCTTGTTCCTATCTCTAGCAAGGGAACCATCAAAGTTACAGACTCTTTGGTACTTCCTTCTAAGGTTTAAAATGTGATGTTGACGCGATCCGGTCACTCTTAGCTGGTGCTCACGTGGCTCCTAGAAGATACCTGAGAAGAGTAAAATTCCCGGAGGGAGTTACCCGGCGGGAACACTCCGATGATTAAGTTAGTACTTGGTAGGAGAAGCAATGAGGAAAATGAAGACTAAGAGTGGAGATAGCGCGCGTATCGTAGATGAATCCCCCTCCCACCTTGATGCTAAACTCCTTATAGCAGAAATCTATTATCTCTCCCCGTCGTCCTCTGATAGGACAGGTATAACCCTCACTGCCAACCTGCCGCAGCCGTTATTGGCAGGGCTGAGGTGGCACGCGCGGGGCCGTCACCGCTGGGTACATGTTTGTCAGGTGTAGGACACCTTCTAAAGGTGGCAGGCACGATGTTGCCTGACGAGGGACAGTGTTGCTATCATCAGATTTGTCTGGTACGGCAGTCGGGCAGGAGATCTTCCTGCCTTCCCTCATGCAGCTCGCCTAGCTGCCACAAACTGGGGTGCTTCAGGGCAGATGGGTCCCTTCCTAGAAGCACCGAGGTGCTCCTTCCCAGGTAGGTAAAAGCTTGGTGCCCCTTAGGGGGGAGCCCGGGCTTTCCGAGCTGGGGGGGGACTGACTCACTGGGGTATTAGCCCTCAGCGAGTTGACTGTCTTTGACTTGGCGTTTCCTCCGTACCGAGTCGGAATCGTGCTGCTAGGCTAGACTGTTCACCAAGCCAGGTCATGCGCACGTGTCCTGGGTTCATGGGGTTGAGCCAAATCGTCCTCCATCAATTGCCCCCCACTCCCCGTGCTGGGGACGGGGGACCCCAGTGCGTTGAGTTCATGATTCGCCGGGCGGATTTGGCTCAGTTGCTCCCACTGTCGTGCTAGGCGGTTCAGTGGCTGGACCGGCCGGGCATTTGGTTCTTTACGGAAAAAACCCACGTCTCGTGCTACTCATGTGCGAACGTCAAGCATTTTATGCTACGCGGGCACCAAAAAACACGCTAAATTAAATTTGCGTCGGGAGCCCCGCAGCCGGTTTCTTTGAGGTCCATTGGATTGATCCAATCCTGACCGTTGGTCACCGGGCCCCGCATCTATAAATAGTGGGGTTCTAGCATTCTTTTCGCTTCTAAGTAGCTTTCGCTTTGAGCTCGCGTCTGAAGTCTCCAGCTCGGGTCTTTTCAGTTCGTTTTTGCCTATTTCAGGTGAGTCTCTGAGTCTTTCCTTTCCTTTTCTTTCTTTCTTCTTTTCTTAGCCCGTCCTCCTTATGTCTAGCGAGAGTAGCTTCTCGGATGAGCCCGGGGTGGGCACTTCGGGTCATGGTGACCTTTCCCCGGCCCGACCTGCCCACGAAGCACGGGCGGCAACTTCGGGTAAGTTGGCGTCCACCTCCCATCGAGGTCGGGTGCTGGACCAGTTCGGTCCCTCTACTTTGACACCGGAGAGGCTTCGAGACCTCATCCAGCAGTTTCAACCTTCCTTCTGAGTACAGCTACAACCTTCCCACCGGTAATTTCCCCTGGGAGCACGGTCCGGATGAGGTCGTGATTTTCAGGGAATAGCTCGTCGGTGGGCTTTGTCTCCCTCTTCACCCCCTTATCCCCGAGGTGTTAAGGCGTTTCAATATCACGCTGGATCAGCTCCACCCCAACTCCATTCGGAATTTAGTGGGGACCATTTCCCTCTGCCATGAAAAGCGGTTCGCTTTGGACGCGGACATACTCTGCTCCATACTGCTGATAAAAAAGAGCGCCTCTAGCGCTCTCCCTGAGCATGGGCATGTCTACTACTTATCTCCTCGCCCAGGATTTAAGCTACTGCATAAGTTCCCGAGCAAGGTCCCAGCATGGAAGTTGGACTACTTTGTGGTCCGGGCTAGCACAAGATGGCCCTTCCTTACTAGCTGGAGGGTGGCTACCCAGGCGACCAGCATCGCCCTCAACCAGCAGACGTGGGAGGCCTTCCACTCGTGGGCTCAGGCTAAGCTCGATCATCGGGAATACATCACCAAAGAGAAGCTCGCTCAGGCCAGTTTGAGCTCGGGTAGGTCTATTTCTGTCTTTTGGCACTTTGTTTATTTCTGCTTGTCGTTTTTGGATTTACTGACGCCAATTGTGCTGTAGGCCCCATGGACGAAGAAGAGAGAATCACGGCTACCCGACTCCTTAACCAAATGAAGAGGAGGAAGAAATGGACCGCCAAAAAGGCCACCAAAAGGGCTCGTGTGGAGTCACCGAGGGCTCCCTCCCTCGAACCCGGTCATTCCCGGGCTCAACAGTGCCCCTCCGGTGATAGATTTGGAGGGTGATTTCCACCCCAAAGACCTGAGGCTGCGAGGGGCTTGGAGAACGAGCCAGCCGGGGTTACTGGTGAGGCCCCGAGCTCAGCTGGGGTGGCCGTTGAGGCTACAGAGGGGTCGGCTCAGCATACTGCAGACGCCGCGGCGCCCAGCTCGGAGACCAAAGAGGAGGAGTCGATCTTGGATCCCAAGGTCATCCTCGACCGAAGCAAGAGGGGCGTCATCAATGTAGAAGTCATGAGTTGGGCCGAACTCTCCCAAGGTCATTCTCTGCTTTCTCCTTTTTTTTTTTGGCTGACCAGTTTCCTTCTGTTAGGCGAACACTGTCGTGCACTTCTTAACTTTCCAATTTGATAAACACCTGAGGTGCGCTTTGGCTACTGAGGAGTCATCCCGTGTGGCCCATGCCGAGCTGAAGGCAACACAGGACAAGGTCCATCAATTGGAGAGTGCTGCCGCCGCCCAGAAAGGTTTGAACGACACCTTGGCACTAGAGAGGGAGGAGTTGGCCCAGGAACAAGACAGACTAAAGGCAAAGGTGAACGGGCTCTGAGTTGGTCAAGAAGCCCTAAAGCTCGAGGTGGAAAGCCTCAAAATGACCCAGAAGGCTTCGCAGCTCGAGATGCAGGCCCTCAAGGGAACCAAGGAGGCCCTAGAGCGCGAGGTGGAGTCTCTCAAGACCGATATCGAGGAGAAGACGGAAATCTTTCACGATGCTCTGGAACAGACCAAGGTTCAGTCTGTCATCGACTACGTCAAGTCCTCGAGGTTTGACAACGTAATGTCAAAGGCCTACTGCAGGGGGTTCAAGCTCGGCCGATGGTGGATAAGGCATACCTACCCCGATCTAGATATAAGTGCCTTCACTTCTTTCAACATCACAGATGACATGGCACGCCAGGCTGTGGATGACCCAGAATCTGAAGACGATGGCGGCAACGGGGAAGCTGACGCCACCGATCTGACTGATTCTTCTGAGGAAACCCCTAAAGAAACCCCAAGTAAGGCCGATGAGCCTCCCAAGTAGCCAGGCGCTCCTTGTGTTCTGGGCCTGCGAGCTCGATTTCCCTCTCTTTTGTATTGAATGTATGTATCTAGTGTAGTGGAGCCTATATAATGAAGAACATTTTTCGCCAAATACTTGCGCACTTTTCTTTTACTTGCCGAAGTGGTTGTCTTACTCTGAACTGTTAGGCTACAAGGCTGGTTACCCGGAGTGTGGGTTCCTCAACTATCGTGGTCCCAAACTGTATTCCGACACTTAGTAGGGGGAGCCTTGTATACATTGAGGTGAGTGACATAGTAGGGTACATGCTCGACCTGTCTGCACCCGGGTTAAGTTGGCATTGGTTGTCTCTTATGGGTTTAATTTGTTGCATGCCGGGGTGGGCTATCCGTCACAGGGTTCCTGGGCGAAGTGCCTGTGCCTTAGGTATTGCAAGCATTTAGCCTATGCCGATGAGACAAGTAGATATTGTATGCTGCCGAGGTCTTTTCATTATCTTGGCGTTCTAGCACTTAGGCTGGAGGAGTGGATCGTGGCCCACTCTTAGAGTCTGCCCATGCCATAGAGGCGGCTGGGTCCTGTTGTGCCGAGGTCATGTCAGCTCGGCGGTCAGGTCATGTCACCCAGCCAAACGGCTGGGTCCTGTTTAATTTGTTTAACGGAATTGTTTGGATTGATCCTTGTTTATTTGTTTTTATTTTTAATTTTAATAGCCATGTTTTAATCGACTAAAGGAGTTGAGTTCATTTTCTACTTTCTCTAAATATGCTGGGTGTGTTTAAGTCAGTCCGTTTAGTATAGTAATATGCTTGGTTCTGGTTATTTAAAGTGATTATGTGTTGTTTTTGTTTGGATTTGTTTGAGATTATATAGGTAGGACTGGTCGGAATGATCTAGGTTTGACGGTTCTATTGATATAAAGACAAATCCCTTCCTGAACATGGCACTACCTGTGAATAGGTTTAATCCCAACTTAGACCCTAAACTCTTCATAAATTATTAATTAATGGAATAAATTAGTAAATTAAATAAATAGAAATCTATGGATAATAATTTACATATATTTGTAAAATATATAAATGAATAATTTAATTTAATTTAATAAAATAAATAAAATATCCAAGCTACGTAGAACAAACCCCACCCATTGACAACCTTTATTGTTGGACACAGAGCGGTAATAAAGAGAGGGAAATAATTAAATAATCTAGTAAATTAGATCAACAGTCTTTTAACTTTTTAAAATAAGTATATAAATAATTAGGCAAGAAAATAAGAGAAAATAGTTAGCTCTTCATTAATGACATCATTGTAATTAGTTACATGTTAGCAACAAATATGGAAGAGAGATTTCTAGGAAATGAGAGAGAAACAAAGAATAAAAATTTCCTTATCGCAATCCGAGCTTTATATGATCAAGCACACTCAAAATCATAGCTTGATGGTTGGCCTAGGCTTAGACTTGGGCTTTAATAAGTTATGTTGATATAAAGGCAAAGACCAACCTAAACGTGGCCTGGCCAACCGATACTTATCCTATTCATAACCCTAAATATTAGGCTCAGGTTGGGAGAGAGAGAGAGAGAGAGAGAGAGAGAGAGAGAGAGAGAAATAACTTATTAGTTAAATGAATTATAATTACTTGGATAGTTTAATAAATTAAATAAATAGGAATCTATGGATAACAATTTACTTAATTTTGTACAAAAATTAATGATTAATTTGCTTTAGTAAAATAAATTAATAAAATTTCATTTATTATTGGGACAGGACATGTACAACCTATCACATACCTGGCCAAACATATTGATTGCCCTAAAAATAGGCTTCGGGATGAGAGAAATAATTTGTTAGGAAAATAATTCATTAATTAAGAATTTAGTAAATTAAGTAAATAGAAATCTATGGATAATAATTTACTTAATTTTGTAAAATAGATAAATCAATAATTAACTTTAGCAAAAAATAAATAAATATTCACTTGTGATTGGTGCAAGGCTGGTCCAAGCTATCCAGATACAAACCCGCACCATTGACAACCGTAAATATTAGTCACATATTGAATTAAATACAAAATTATGGAGAATAATTTATTTAATCTATTAAAACAAATAATGAATAATTTAATTTAGTAAAATAAATAAACAAATATTCAATTATTATTGGGACAAGACATGTATAGCCTATCCGACACCAGAACTAATCCGTTGATAGTTTTAAAAAGGGAGAAAAAAGAGAAATACTTTGTTCATAAATTAAATCATTAATTAGTTGAATAATTTAGTTAAGTAAATAAATAAAATCTATGGATAATAATTTACTGACTTTTGGTAAAATAAAAAAACATCCAAGCTATCTAAATCTAAACCCAATCCATTGACAACCCTAAATATTTAACTAGCGGAGGGAGAGAGAGAGAGAGAGAGAATTTGTTTATAAAGTAAATAATTTAGTAAATTCAATAAATAAGTTTTTTTTAACTTAATAGAATAACAATATAAATAATTAGGTGACAATGAGAGAGAAATAAAGAATTTCATCATCGTGCTTTAGGCTCTATGTGAACGTTGGGCTTATGCTCAAGATCTAGGCCCAAAGGTTGATTTGGACTCAAACTTGGGCATAAATATATTATATTGATATAAATGCAAATCCCAACCCAACCCTAGCCAGACCAGTTAATAATTTTAATCCCAAATGAGACCTAACCTACTAATCACAACCTCCTTAACTTGTTAATAAATTATTAATTAATGAAGTCAATTAGTTATTTAACTAAATAGAAATCTATGGATAATAATTTTCTTAATTTTTTAAAATATATAATTGAATAATTTAATTTAATAAAATAAATAAATATCCAAGCTACCTAGTTACAGTATTGTTGGGTTTGTTTTATTTTTGTCTTGTGATAGGTAAGTCGGTCAAGATAATCTTGGCTTTTCTGGAATGATTTCAGCTATGTTTTGCTTCGATGGTTTTGATGTGGCGATGTGTTGATATCCTTAATTGGGCTGATAGTGTATCATTTTTTTTATTCTAATTTGTACTACTGCCCATGTTTGGTTTTGTTTGGGCTCTGTTGTAGTGGATTCGCTTTGGACTCGTTTCTATGTTGTAGCTGATAATTTGATAATTTTTTTTGGTTGTTAATAACCCTTCGGTTTGAGTGATTATAAGCTGTTTGAATAATTCTTGATTTGAATAATGAAACCTCTATATATGCTTGTTAGAATACAAGGAGAGTTCGGTGGATATAAGGACGTTTGTGCGGGCGGTGGGGATTAGTTTGAATATATTTGTATAGGTTTTTGTGGAACTTATAATTTTGAGTGAGTGGATTTAGTTTATCAAGATATGGTTCGTTTAACAGGTCTGTTTTAATCATATAAAGGATTTGAGTTTATTTTCTACTTTATCTAAATATGCTGGGCTTGTTTAAGTTAGTGAGTTTAGAGTAGAAATAAGCTTGGTTCTTGTTGGTTAAATTGATTAATTTCTGGTATTTGCTTTGATTTGTTTTAGGTTATATAGGTTGGATTGTTTGGAATGATCCAGGTTTATTGGTTTTATTTTACTTTGAATAGGTATAATTCCATCTTTTCAAGAAGTTGAGTTGATTTCCTAGTTTATCTAGGCATGCTAGTTTCGTTTAAATTAGAATAAGGGGTTTAGTGTTCTTTCATGCTCGGCTTGGGATTCAGGATTTAACTAGTGGTCGATTGGATGGTTTGGATAGTTTTGGATATGGTGTAGTTAGTTGGTTCTATCTTGGTTTGGGTTGACTAAGTTTCATAAGATTTGGAAAATTGCCCTAAATTAACCGTAGCTATATCAGATGTGTACCGGATTCGTTAACCTATGCTCGGTTGAATTCATTTGTATCTCTGGGAAGGTTTTGGTGAAAACGAGTACTCTAAAATTATTAGCAATTAGTTATAGTATTGTTGGGTTTGTTTTATTTTTGTCTTGTGATAGGTAAGTCGGTCAAGATAATATTGGCTTTTCTGGAATGATTTCAGCTATGTTTTGCTTCGATGGTTTTGATGTGGCAATGTGTTGATATCCTTAATTGGGCTGAAAGTGTATCATTTTTTTTATTCTAATTTGTACTACTGCCCATGTTTGGTTTCGTTTGGTCTCTGTTGTGTTGGATTCGATTGGAATGTTCTTTTAAGATTTTGAGAATCATTATATTTCATAGGTTGCAGCTGATAATTTGCTAACGTTGGTTTTGGAGAACCCTTGGCTTCGAGTGATTGTAAGTGGTTTAAATAATTTTGGATTTGAATAATGAAACCCCTTTATATTGTTGTTAGAAGACAAGGAGGGTTTGTGTGAAAGGATAAATTCTATGCGGCCAGTGGTGATTAGTTTGAATCTGCTTGTATGACTTTTATTGACACTTATAAATGCTGAGTGAGTTGATTTAGTTTATAATGGGTTGTTTCAAGTTAGAATACTAAGTTTAGATTTGTAATATGCTTCTCTCTTACTGGTTGAAAGAAATGTATAAAGTTTTTGCTTTCATTTGTTTAACGGAATTGTTTGGATTGATCCTAGTTTATTTGTTTTTATTTTTAATTTTAATAGCTATGTTTTAATCGACTAAAGGAGTTGAGTTCATTTTCTACTTTTTCTATATATGCTGGGAGTGTTTAAGTCAGTCAGTTTAAAGTAGTAATATGCTTGGTTCTTTTTATTTAAAGTGATTATGTGTTGTTTTTGTTTTGATTTGTTTGAGATTATATAGGTAGGATTGTTCGGAATGATCCAGGTTTGACGGTTTTATTTTACTTTGAGTAGGCCTAACTTCATTTTTTGAAGTAGTTGAGTTGATTTCCTAGTTTATCTAGGCATGCTAGTTTCGCTTGACTTTGAATAGAGGGTTTAGTGATCTATTAGCTTGGTAGGAGGTTATGGATTTGATTGGAATGGATGCTAGGGCTTGGTTTGTTTTGGATAAGGTGTAGTTGGTCTATCTAGGATTGGCTAGACTCAGTTTCATGGGATTTGAAACAATTCCTTTAATTAAACCGTAGCTATATCAGATGTGTACCAGATTGGTTAAGCTTTATTGAGAGTTTTCGTTGAAAGTGAGTAGTATAAAGTTGTTTGCATTTAGTTACAATTTTTATTTTGTTTGATTTATCTTTGTCTTGATAGGTAGGACGGTTTGGATAATGTTGGGTTGTTTGGATTGATTTTTGCTAGGTTTTGCTTCAATGGTTTTGATTTGGCAATGTCTCGGTGTGTTTGATTGGATTGGTTAATGAATGACAGATTGGGCCGGCATTGTGTGGTTGTATAGGTTCTACTTTGCATTGGCCACGCTTGGATTCGTTTGGGCTCTGTTGTAGTGGATTCGCTTTGGACTCGTTTCTAAGTTGCAGCTGATAGTTTGATAATATTTTTTGGTTGTTAATAACCCTTTGGTGTGAGTGATTATAAGTTGTTTGAATAATTCTTGATTTGAATATGAAAACTCTTTATATGCTTGTTAGAATTCAAGGAGAGTTCGGTGGATATAAGGACGTTTGTGCGGGCGGTGGATATAAGGACGTTCCGAGAGGCATTGGTTAAAGTGATTAATTTCTTGTATTTGCAATGATTTGTTTTAGGTTATATAGGTTGGATTGATTGGAGTGATCCAGGTTTATTGGTTTTATTTTACTTTGAATAGGTATAATTCAATCTTTTGAAGGAGTTGAGTTGTTTCCAAGTTTATCTAGCCATGCTAGTTTCGTTTAAATTAGAATAGAGGGTTTAGTGTTCTTTTATGCTCGGCTTGTGATTCAGGATTTGACTGGTGGTCGATTGGATGGTTTGGATAGTTTTGGATATGGTGTAGTTGGTTCTATTTTGGTTTGGCTAGACTCAGTTTCATTGGATTTGGAAGATTGCCCTAAATTAACCGTAGATCTATCAGATGTGTACCGGATTCGTTAAGCTATGCTGGGTTGGATTCATTTGTATCTCTGGGGAGATTTCGTTGAAAGTGAGTACTCTAAATTTATTAGCATCTAGTTACAGTGTTGTTGAGTTTGATTTATCTTTGTCTTGATAAGTAAGTCGGTCTAGATAATCTTGGGTTTTCTGGAATGATTTCAGCTATGTTTTGCTTCGATGGTTTTGATGTGGCAATGTGTTGATATCCTTGATTGGGCTGACAGTGTGCATTTTTTTTGTTCTAATTTGTACTACTGGCCATGTTTGGTTACCTTTGGTCTCTGTTGTGTTGGATTCGATTGGGATTGTTCTTTTAAGATTTTGGTAATCATTATAGTTTATAAGTTGCAGCAGATAATTTGATAACATTGGTTATGGAGAACCCTTGGCTTTGAGTTATTGTAATTGGATTAAAAAATTATGGATTTGAATAATGAAACCGCTTTATATTGTTGTTAGAAGACAAGGAGGGTTTGTTTGAAAGGAGGAATTTTATGTGGCTAGTGGGGATTAGTTTGAATCTGCTTGTATGGCGTTTATTGCTACTTATAAATTCTGAGTGAGTTGATTTAGTTTACTTGATATAATGGGTTGTTTCAAGTTACAATAGTAAGTTTAGATTTGTAATATGCTTCTCTCTTACTGGTTGAAAGAACTGTATAAAGGTTTATTTTCACTTGTTTAATTTGTTTAACGGAATTGTTTGGATTGATCCTAGTTTATTTGCTTTTATTTTTTATTTTAAGAGCTATGTTTCAATAATCTTAAGGAGTTGAGTTCATTTTCTACTTTCTCTAAATATGCTAAGTCAGTCAGTTTAGCATAGTAATATGCTTGGTTCTTGTTATTTAAAGTGATTATGATGTTTTTGCTTTGATTTGTTTGAGGTTTATTTAGGTAGGATTTTTCGGAATGATCCAGGTTTGACGGTTTTATTTTACTTTGAGTAGGCCTAAATTCATTTTTTAAAGTAGTTGAGTTGATTTCCTAGTTTATCTAGGCATGCTAGTTTTGCTTGAATTTGAATAGAGGGTTTAGTGTTCTATTAGCTTGGTAGGAGGTTATGGATTTGATTGGAGGTTGATTGGATGCTAGGGCTTGGTATGTTTTGGATAAGGTGTAGTTGGTCTACCTAGGATTGGCTAAACTCAGTTTCATGGGATTTGAAATAATGCCTTTAATTAAACCGTAGATATATCAGACGTGTACCAGATTGGTTAAGCTTTTTTGAGAGTTTTTGTTGAAAGTGAGTAGTATAAAGTTTTTAGCATTTAGTTACAATTTTGTTGAGTTTGACTTATCCTTATTTTGATAGGTAGGTCGGTTTGGATAATCTTGGGTTGTTTGGATTGATTTTTGCTACGTTTTTCTTCGATGGCTTTGATTTTGCAATGTCTCGGTGTCTTTGATTGGATTGGTTAATGAATGACAGATTGGACTGGCATTGTGTGGTTGTATAGGTTCTACTTTGCATTGGCCATGTTTGGATTCGTTTGGGCTCTGTTGTAATGGATTCGGTTTGGACTCATTTCTATGTTGCCGCTGATAATTTGATAATATCCTTTGGTTGTTAATAACCCTTCGGTTTGAGTGATTAAAAGTTGTTTGAATAATGAAACCTCTTTATATGCTTGTTAGAAAAAACAAGGAGAGTTCGTTTGATATAAGGACGTTTATGCAGCCAGTGGAGATTACTTTGAATCTGTTTGTATGGCTTTTGTGGAACTTATAATTTTGAGTGAGTGGATTTAGTTTATCAAAATATGGTTCGTTTAATAGGTATGTTTTAATCTTATAAGGGATTTGATTTGATTTTCTACTTTATCTAAATATGTTGGGCTAGTTTATGTTAGTGAGTTTAGAGTAAAAATAAGCTTGGTTCTTGTTGGTTAAAGTTATTAATTTCTTGTATTTGCTTTGATTTGTTTTAGGTTATATAGGCTGGATTGTTTGGAATGATCCAGGGTTATTGGTTTTATTTTACTTTGAGTACATATAATTCCATCTATCGAAAGAGTTGAGTTGATTTCCTAGTTTATCTAGGCATGCTAGTTTCGTTTAAATTAGAATAGAGGGTTTAGTGTTCTTTTATGCTCGGCTTGCGATTCGGGATTAGATTGGTGGTCGATTGGATGGTTTGGATAGTTTTGCATATGGTGTAGTTGGTTCTATCTTGGTTTGGTTTGACTCAGTTTCATGGGATTTGGAAGTTTGCCCCTAATTAACCGTAGCGATATCAGATGTGTACCGGATTCATTAAGCTATGATGGGTTGGATTCATTTGTATCTCTGGGGAGGTTTCGTTGAAAGCGAGTACTCTAAAATGATTAGAATTTAGTTACAGTATTGTTGAGTTTGATTTATCTTTGTCTTGTGATAGGTAAGTCGGTCAAGATAATTTTGGCTTTTCTGGAATGATTTCAGCTATGTTTTGCTTCGATGGTTTTGATGTGGCAATGTGTTGATATCTTTGATTGGGCTAACAGTGTGTCATTTTTTTGGTTCTAATTTGTACTACTGGCCATGTTTGGTTTCGTTTGGTCTCTGTTGTGTTGGATTCGATTGGGATTGTTCTTTTAAGATTTTGGGAATCATTATATTTTATAGGTTGTAGCTGATAATTGATAACATTGGTTTTGGAGAACCCTTGGCTTCGAGTGATTTTAAGTGCTTTAATTAATTATGGATTTTAATAATGAAACCGCTTTATATTGTTGTTAGAAAACAAGGGGGGTTTGTTTGAAAGGAGGAATTTTTTGCAGCCAGTGGGGATTAGTTTGAATATGCTTGTATGGCTCTTATTGCCAGTTATAAATGCTGAGTGAGTTTATTTAGATATAATGGGTTGTTTCAAGTTAGAATAGATATAATGGGTTGTTTCAAGTTAGAATATAGTAAGTTGTATCTTTGTTTATTCATATCTATTTTTCATCATTAGTCACCCAAATTACCTTCTGTCACACTGGAAAGTCCACTACTAGATATGGAAGTTGTAGCACCCCTACTTGTCTGCCATAACTTTTAGTGAGAATTATGAATTATGCCATTCAGATGGGACCCTATGATTTCATGAAACAAGCACTAACCTAGATGCATAATTATGAATTATGCCATCGGATGTGCGCGAGGTCTCTTACCTCATCCAGTAGGTCGAGATTGGTGCGTAATTCGTCTCCGTTTGCCTGATCGTCATACGCTTCTAGTCGTAACGTAGGTATTTCGATCTCCGCTGGGATTACCGCTTCGGTGCCGTAGGAGAGGTTGAAGGGGGTCTCTCCCGTGGCGGTTTTTTCTGTAGTTCGGTGAGCCCACAGAACGCTTGGTAGCTCGTCTGCCCACAACCCCTTAGCTTGGTCCAGTCGTGCTTTCAATCCGCGGAGGATGGCTCTGTTCATTACTTCTGTTTGACCATTTGCTTGCGGGTGTGCGACTGATGTGAAGTTCTGACGAATTCCCATGTCTTGGCACCATTCCTGGAAATTGATATCCTCGAACTGCTTGCCATTGTCGGAGATCAGTACCCGAGGTAGCCTGAAGCGACATACTATGTTCCTCCAAAAGAAGTTCTGTATGTTTCGGGCCGTGATCGTTGTCAGAGGTTCAGCCTCTATCCATTTTGTGAAGTAGTCTACTGCCACCACTAGGTGCTTTCTTCCTCCTGTTGCTGGTGGAAAAGGCCCCAGGAGGTCGATGCCCCATTGCGCAAAGGGCCATGGACTGGTGAGGTACTTGAGGTCGGCAGCAGGCTCATGGTGTATATTGGCGTGCTTCTGACTCTTGTCGCATTTCCTGACAAGCTCGATCGCCTCTGCCTTCATCGTTGGCCAGTAGTATCCTTGTTGGAGTGCCTTTTGGGCGAGGGCTTTGCCCCCCAGGTGTCCGCCGCACAGACCTTCATGGATGTCATGAAGTACAAGTTCGGCTTCGGCAAGTCGCAAGCAACGCAGGTAGGGAAGCGTGTAAGATCGCCGGTACATTCGTTCGTCTATTATGACGTATTTGGCTGCCTGGCGCTGCACCCTCTTGGCTGCATTGCGATCAGCGGGGAGGGATCCATCTAGCCAGAAGTTCACGAGTGGGTCGATCTAGATCGGTTTTGCTTCCTGGATGGGAGCGACCTCTTCTGCCCCACCAAGAATGCTAGGCTGAGGTAAGTCTTCTATGTATACGATTCTCATGGTGTTGTGACTCGTGCTGGCTAACCGTGACAAGGCGTCGGCCTCAGTGTTCTCTGACCTCGGGATTTGTCTGATGAAGTGTGACTGGAGTTGAGCAGAGCCTTCTTTACTTTTGCCAAGTATGCGATCATAGCGAGCTCGCATGCTTCTTATTCGCCCGTAACCTGGTTGACCAGGAGCTGAGAATCACTGCAGATGACTATGTGCTTTGCTCTTACCTTTTGCGCTAGGTTCAGCCCGGCTATCAGTGCCTCATACTCTGCCTCGTTGTTGGATGCCGCGAACTCAAAGCGTAGTGCGTATTCCAGTTTCGCGCCACCTGGCCCGCGCAAGACTATTCCAGCCCCGCTGCCCTGCTGGTTCGAGGAGCCATCTACGTGAAGGATCCAGGGCTCTTCATCCCAGTTCGCGTTTGCCCTAACCAGGAGAGATGCCACACTGGCTGCTACTTCACGGGGTTTAGACTCTATCGGCTTGGGAGCTCCGGGCTCGCCCAAACTAGGGATCCCGGGCTTGGCCAGCCCAGGGGCTTCGAGGCTAAAAGTGCACTCGGCGATAAAATCCGCTAAGGCTTGGGCCTTAATAGCAGTTCGTGGCTTATACTGGAGGTCATACTCGCTGAGCTCGATGGTCTCATGTCTAGGATGGCCTTTACTTTGTCTGGGTTGGCCTCAATACCGTGTCGGTTGACAATGTACCCTAGGAATTTACCCGAGGTGACACCGAAGACACACTTGTTGGGGTTTAGTTTCATGCTAAATCGACGCACAATTTGGAAAATAGAATCTAAGTCTTGTATTAACTCCCGTGAGAATTGCGTCTTGACGACCATGTCGTCTACATAACACTCTACCTTTGTGCCAATTAAGGGCCGAAACAGTTTATTTACAAGTCTTTGGAAGGTCGCCCCAGTGTTCTTCAGTCCAAAGGGCATGGCCTTGTAACAGTAAAGGCCGAACTCGGTTATGAAGCTAGTTTTTTCCTCATCGGACGGGTCCATCTTGATTTGGTTATAACCCGAGTAGGCGTCCAAGAAGCTTAGCAGCTCATGTCCCGAGGTCGCGTCCACTAGGCGGTCGATCCTGGGGAGGGGGAAGCAGTCTTTTGGGCAAGCTCGGTTCAGGTCGGTGTAGTTGACGCACATGTGCCACCTGCCGTTTGCCTTTTTCACCAGTACTGGGTTGGCCACCCAGCTCGGGTAATGAACTTCTCTTATGAAGTCTGCTGCGAGGAGCTTTTCGACCTCCTCGTCGACCGCCCTCCAGCGCTCTGGGGCTAAGTTGCGTTTCTTCTGTCTAACGGGTCTGACTACAGGGCCAGTGTTAAGTTTGTGAGTTATAAGGCCAGGGTCAATACCGGGCATGTCGGCTGCGAACCATGCAAAAATATCTAAATTTTGGAGTAAGAAACTTACCAATTCAGTTCGTAGAGGTTCCTCGATGGAAGCACCGATCTGTATTGTTCGAGCCGGATCCATAGCCGAGGTTGGTATTGTGACAGTCTCCTCTGTGGGCGAACCTCACTCCTCGCCCTGCTCTGTAGGCCGCTCAAGTTCGAGGTCATCGGCCGCCTTGGTCTTTCCCTTCAGGGCGGCAACATAACACTTGCGGGACTCAAGCTGGTTGCCCCGCGTTACCCCCACCCTGAAGTCGATAGGAAACTTCATTGCTAGATAGTAGGTGGAGACCACTGCCCGCAGAATATGCGTAAATGGCCATCCTATTATGGCATTGTATGGGGAGGGGGTCGCGACTACCAGGAAATCGTGGTTGAGTCTAACCGCACAGGGCCATGTGCCGATTTCTACAAGTACTGTTATCTTCCCGAGGGGCCTGACTTCCTCTCCGCTGAAGCCTACTAGAGGGGTATTCGAGGGCTTCAGCTTGCATCTCTACAACTGTAGCTACTCAAAGGCTGACTTGAAGAGGATGTCTGCCGAGCTTCCTGAATCCACAAGCACGCGCTTGACCTCGAAGTCGCTGATCCTTAGCCTTATGACGAGCACGTCCTCGTGAGGGTAGTGGACACCTCGCGCATTGTGTTCCGTGAAGAAGATCGGTTCTTCCATCTTTGGCCTCTTTGGAGGGTTCTGTTCTTCTCGGGTTGCCTTGCGAATAGACGTCTGGGCTGCTGTCGAAGTACATCCTGCCACCACCAAACCTCCCACTATCACATGGATGGTCCCTCGGACTGGCCTTTCTTCAGGGGGCTGTCGTAGCAGCGCTTCGGCTGGTTTGCAACTGGATTCGGGGATATCCTTTCCATGCTCCCCTTCGGCTGGTTTGCTACTGGCCTCTGTGTTGCCGAGCTCGACGGGCCCGGAATGCCAGTAGTCTGCTACTAGGGCACTAAAACAGTTCTCCGTGAGCGGAAACTCGGGTCTGGACCGCCGAGGTGCTGACCTCGCGGGCGAGATTCCTGTTCCGCCTGCGACCTGCGAGGCGGGGGTGATTTTCCTTTCCCCTCGGCCTGGAGATGAGGCTTGACTGTTAGGGGGGTTCTACAGCTGGGAGGTTTCCCCCCGGTGAGGGCGTCCACCCTGAGGGGAGGCCTTAACTTGCTTCGGGGCAGGGTGCATAGGTGGAAGCAGTGACTGGTTCAAGGGTAGTTGGGGGAACTGCTGTTGATAATGATGTTGGGAGAGGTGGTCTAGCACTTGGTGCTGTTGGAGTTGATGT
The DNA here is from genome assembly GCF_055504915.1 of Nelumbo nucifera. NCBI lineage: Eukaryota > Viridiplantae > Streptophyta > Magnoliopsida > Proteales > Nelumbonaceae > Nelumbo > Nelumbo nucifera. Next base: position 81,374,712 of record NC_142650.1, read on the forward strand.
TGCTGGAATTGCTGCATTTGGGCCTGCATCACCCGCATGCATTGCATCAAGTCGTCCAACTGGTTTGGGCGGGTCGCCAGGGGGACCAGGGATACGGCGGCTGGTTCAACAAAAGCTGTTTCGATAGGGAATGAAGGGGGGATGTTCTTGGTAGGAAGGTTCACGGGCGCCACTGTTTGAGGCACATCCAAGCTGGGGATCCCATCCACAGGAAGGGGGATGGTGAACTGTCCGACGCATACTACGGGAGCTTGGGGTCATTCCCCGTTGGTGTTTGTCTCTGTGGCATGTCCGGCGTTACTGGAGGAAGCCATGAGTGTTGGTTTTTGGAAGAAGAGGGGGTTGAGGGATTGAGAGTTTTAGAGGGAGGCTTTTGGAAGCGATTTCCCACAAATGGCGCCAATTGATGGTGCGCAATCCGGCTGGTCCTAGTGGTCGATGACCTGGCCTCTGAACGGAGCTACGGGGGACCTGAAATCAAAGGGTGAGAACGTTCCAGGGGAGACCCGGTGTGAAGGGTCCGAAGCTCAAGTTAGAATCCTTCAAAGGCAAAAGGAAACCAGATAGCGCAAAGTTTGCATACCTTCTTCTTGGGGGGTCGGGAGCCTTTTATAACCACCTCGCGCACTCACTTCCAAGCTCTGTCAGATCGGGCCTGATTACTTCTGAGTTCCTGCCAGTTCGGATGTCATTTCTTCTGACTGGTCAGAACCGCCACTGCTCCTTCTGTCGAGGTCGTCTCTACGACTGGTGACGATGGTGGCAGGTGGCGGTGGCAGGAGGCCGTTTGAAGTGCGGCTGTCAAGCGTCAGATCCCAGGCCAGTCAGGTGCGCCGCCCTAGGATACGGACACCCCCGGTGTCAGTGGCGGTACGTTCGGTCAGCCTGGTATCTGGTTGAAAGAACTGTATAAAGTTTTTGCTTTCATTTGTTTAATTTGTTTAACGGAATTGTTTGGATTGATCCTAGTTTATTTGTTTTTATTTTTAATTTTAATAGCCGTGTTTTAATCGACTAAAGGAGTTGACTTCATTTTCTACTTTCTCTAAATATGCTGGGAGTGTTTAAGTCAGTCGGTTTAGCGTAGAAATATGCTTGGTTCTGGTTATTTAAAGTGATTATGAGCTGTTTTTGTTTTGATTTGTTTGAGATGAGATAGGTAGGATTGTTCGGAATGATCCAGGTTTGACGGTTTTATTTTACTTTGAGTATGCCTAACTTCATTTTTTGAAGTAGTTGAGTTGATTTCCTAGTTTATCTAGGCATGCTAGTTTCGCTTGAATTTGAATAGAGGGTTTAGTGTTCTATTAGCTTGGTAGGAGGTTATGGATTTGATTGGAATGGATGCTAGGGCTTGGTTTGTTTTGGATAAGGTGTAGTTGGTCTACCTAGGATTGGCTAGAGTCAGTTTCAACTATATCAGACGTGTACCAAATTGGTTAAGCTTTATTGAGATTTTCGTTGAAAGTGAGTAGTATAAAGTTGTTAGCATTTAGTTACAATTTTGTTGAGTTTGATTTATGTTTGTCTTGATAGGTAGGATGGATTGGATAATCTTGGGTTGTTTGGACTGATTTTTGCTACGTTTTGCTTCGATGGTTTTGATTTGGCAATGTCTCGGTGTCTTTGATTGGATTGGTTAATGAATGACAGATAGGGCCGTCATTGTGTTGTAGTATAGGTTCTATATTTTGCATTGGCCACGCTTGGATTCGTTTGGGACCCCCCAAGTGCTCGCCGCACAACCCCTCATGAGTGTCGCGGAGTACGTGTTCGGCTTCGGTAGGCTGCAAGCAACGCAGATAGAGGAGCGTGTAGGATCTCCTGTACAGCCGCTCGTCTATCATGACGTATTTGGCTGCCTGGCGCTGCTCCCTTCTGGCTGCATTGTGATCTGCAGGGAGGGTCCAATGTAGCAAGAAGCTCACGAGCGGGTCAATCCAGCTCGGCTCTGCTTGAACGACGGGAGCGACCTCCTCTGCCCCCCTGAGAATGCTAGGCCAAGACAGGTCCTCTATGTACACGGTTCTCATGGTGATGTCGCTAGTGTTGGCTAACTTGGATAGGGCGTCGGCCTCAGCGTTCTCCAACCTAGGGATCTGTCTGATGAAGTGTGACTGGAAGTCGAGCAGGGCCTCTCTAACTTTGGTCAAGTAGGCAATCATGGTTGGCTCACGAGCTTCATACTCGTCAGTGACCTGGTTAACCACGAGCTGGGAGTCGCTGTAGATAACAATGTGCTTTGCTTTTACTTCTCTGGCTAGGGCTTGTCCAGCTATCAACGCCTCGTACTCTGCTTCATTGTTAGATGCCGCGAACTCGAAGCGTAGCGCGTATTCCAGTTTTGTGCCGCTTGGGCCGTGTAGAACTATTCCGGCTCCGCTGCCCTGTTGGTTCGAGGAGCCATCTACGTGAAGGATCCAGGGCTCCTCATCCCAGCTCACTGTTGGTCGAGCTAGGAGAGATGCCACACTGGCTACTACCTCACGGGGTTCGGACTCGACCGACCCGGGAGCTTCAGGCTCACCTGAGCTGGGAGCCTTGTGCTCAACCGGCCTGGGGACTTCGGAGCTGAATGTGCATTCGACTATGAAATCTGCTAAGGCTTGGGCCTTAATGGCAGTTCGCGGGTTGTACTGGAGGTCGTACTCGCTAAGCTCAACGGCCCACTTCGTCAGCCGACCAGAGACCTCGGGCTTAAGCAATACTTGCCTCAGAGGTTTGTGTTATGAACACACCACCCGGTAACGCACGGTGGCACAGCCATAGGCAGCAGCACACACAGCGGGCCGCCTAGCGGCACGCACCGCCCGGCAGCGCCGCATAGCAGGCTGGCAGCACGCGGCACATACTGCCCGACAGGGCGCTGCACGCACACGCTCGACACCACACGGCAGCGGCACCATGGCGCGCGACACGCACCGCCAGGCAGCAGCGCGCACTGCACGGCAGCACGCACCGCGCACATGCCAGCGCCGCAAGGTAGCGATACCATGAGCCGCGTGCACGCACTGCGCTGCAGCAGCACTGCGCGCCCGCACCCGCGGCAGGGCACCATGAGCCGCGCGCATGCACCCGGTAGCAGCAGCAGGGCGGGGCCCACGCGACAGCTCATAGGGGTGGGCCCATCCTTATCTGAATATGCCAACTCGCCACCAGCTTACCTTATCCCTTATCTTTATCTAATCTTATCCTTATCTTATCTTAAGTAAGAGTGAGTTACCATTAGGAGTAGGTAATTAGGAGTTTGAGTTCAAGTTGGAGTTTGAGTTTAATTAGGAATTTCCTTCTGTAATCTCCTATTTAAGGAGCTACGAATTGAAATAAAACATTCAGTGTTCCAGTCAAGAAAAAGAGTGAGGAGAGTTTGGGTGATCTCTTGGACAAACACCCTCTTAGGAGAGTTCGGGTGGTCTCTTGGACAAATCACCCATTCAGTTTCCGTAATCGGGTCTGCAAGCAAGGGAAGGCGCAAGGGGAAGCAGGGCTTTCGCACCGTGGACCAACCCGTGATGGGATCCTACGTGCGGGACCATAACAATTGGTATCAGAGCCAAACGTCATGGGCGATATGGAGAAGTTGTCTTCCAAGGTCCACGAACTGGAACACCAACTTGCAGAAACCAGCATGGAGGTTCGTGAAGTCAGGGATGATGTCCGGGAGCTGCGACGCCTTCTGGAAGCGTTTCTCCCCAACAACGAAAGAAGCTCGGAGGGAACCGCCACCACCAACAGCCATCGACCGGACAGGGCGGAGACGTCCAGCGAACAGCAGACCGCTGCCCCAACAGCCGCTGTTATTCCAAAGTACAGTCGGCTGGAATTTCCATCCTACAACGGCGCGGGAGACCCACTGGGATGGTTGCACCGCTGCGAACAGTTCTTCCGCAACCAGCGCACTGATGACAAGGACAAGGTCAGCTTGGCCGTGTTCCATCTGACCGAAGAAGCGCAGCTCTGGTTCTACCGAGTGGAGCAGGAGGAACCAGGTCTTAGTTGGGGACAGTTCAAGTCATACTGCCTCCTTCGGTTCGGACCCCCACTAACAAACAACCCTTTGGGGGAACTCATTAATCTCAAGCAGACCAGTACCGTAGCAGAGTATCAGCGGCAGTTCCAGACCCTTCTCGCCAGGGCCTCTTCAGTACGACCGGACCAGCAGGTTGATATGTTCACAGCTGGTCTAGCCGAACCCCTGAGAGTTTATGTAGAGATGCAGAGCCGCCTAACCTGGTCACAGCAATGAATTTAGCCCGAGCCTTTGAACGCAAACTGCAGATCAGTCGAGGGCCGTTCAGCATGGGATGCCCAGCAGTGGCTTGGACCAACCCGAAGCCTACTGGAGGAGGGTCTTCACTAGCAGACAACAGGGAACCACTCGGAATGGCCTCATATCCAGCAGCCAGCCCAGAACGGAAGCCACAGACGAGCACCAATTCCATATCAACATCCAGTGTGGGGAGCAACGGCGGTACACCTCCTATCAAGCACTTGTCAAGGGCTGAGATGGCAGAACGTAGGGCGAGGGGGCAATGTTTTAATTGCGATGAACCCTACTCGGCAGGGCACAGGTGCAAGAGACTTTTCTGCCTCCTGGTGAAACAAGAGGAAGATGGGGATGAACCCCCTCCATGGGAACCCGATCCAGGAGGGCAAAGCCACCCAGGATTCCCTTGAGGGTGTTTCGACACCCAATTCGAGCTTGGGGACAAGCTCGTAGTCCAGGAGGGGTGTGATGTTATGAACACACCACCCGGTAACGCACGGTGGCACAGCCATAGGCAGCAGCACACAAAGCGGGCCGCCTAGCGGCACGCACCGCCCGGCAGCGCCGCATAGCAGGCGGGCAGCATGCGACACATACCGCCCGACAGGGTGCTACACGCACACGCTCGACACCACACGGCAGCGGCACCATGGCGCGCGACACGCACCGCCAGGCAGCAGCGCGCACTGCACGGCAGCACGCACCGCGCACATGCCGGCGCCAAAAGGCAGCGATACCATGAGCCGCGCGCACGCACTGCGCTGCAGCAGCACTGCGCGCCCGCACCCGCGGCAGGGCACCATGAGCCGCGCGCATGCACCCGGTAGCAGCAGCAGGGCGGGGCCCACGCGACAGCTCATAGGGGTGGGCCCATCCTTATCTGAATATGCCAACTCGCCACCAGCTTACCTTATCCCTTATCTTTATCTAATCTTATCCTTATCTTAACTTAAGTAAGAGTGAGTTACCATTAGGAGTAGGTAATTAGGAGTTTGAGTTTAAGTTGGAGTTTGAGTTTAATTAGGAATTTCCTTCTGTAATCTCCTATTTAAGGAGCTACGAATTGAAATAAAACATTCAGTTTTCCAGTTAAGAAAAAGAGTGAGGAGAGTTTGGGTGATCTCTTGGACAAACACCCTCTTAGGAGAGTTCGGGTGGTCTCTTGGACAAATCACCCATTCAGTTTCCGCAATCGGGTCTGCAAGCAAGGGAAGGCGCAAGGGGAAGCAGGGCTTTCGCACCGTGGACCGACCCGTGACGGGATCCTACGTGCGGGACCATAACAGTTTGTCGGTGAGGACGATAACAGTATGAGCTTGGAAGTACGGGCGGAGCTTCCGAGCTGCGATTATCAGTGCGTATGCTAGCTTTTCCATCTCCGGGTATCTCATTTCTGCTCCCTGCAATACTTTACTAACATAATAGATGGTTCGTTGGACCCGATCTACTTCCTTTATTAGTACCGAACTGACCACTTCGTCGCTCGCCGGGAGGTATAGTTCTAAAACATCGCCATCCTCGGACCGGGTTAAGGTCGGCACACTAGCGAGGTATTTCTTGAGCTCGTCGAACGCGAGCTGGCAGCCTTGGGTCCATTCGAACCCTTTGCTCTTAATTGCCTTAAAGAACGGCATACAGCGGTCCGCCGATTTAGACATGAAGCAGTTCAGGGCGGCTATGCAACCATTCAACCTTTGAACCTCCTTCAACTTCCGGGGTGGTCTCATATCTAAAATGGCCTTAATCTTATCCGGGTTGGCTTCGATGTCGCGCCGGTTAACGATGTATCCTAGGAACTTGCCCGAGGTCACACCAAACACACACTTGTTTGGGTTCAGTCTCATATTAAACTTACGCAGAATTTCAAAAACAGAATGCAAATCTTGTATTATTTCATGTGAGAATTGAGTTTTGACGACCATGTCGTCTACATAGCATTCTACTTTTCTGCCGATTAACGGTGCAAACAACTTATTTACAAGCCTTTGAAAGGTTGCCCCTGCGTTTTTCAACCCGAAGGGCATAACCTTGTAACAGTATAGGCCGAATTCCGTGATGAAGGCAGTCTACTCTTCGTCCACCGGGTCCATCTTGATTTGGTTATAGCCCGAATAGGCGTCCAAGAAACTTAGCAACTCGTGCCCTGAGGTCGCATCCACCAAACAGTCGATTCTAGGGAGCGGGAAGCAGTCTTTCGGGCAAGCCCGGTTCAGGTCGGTGTAGCCGACGCACATGCGCCACTTGCCATTGGCCTTCTTTACCAGGACGGGGTTGGCTACTCAGCTCGGGTAGTGGACTTCTCTTATGAAGTCAACTGCGAGGAGCTTTTCGACCTCCTCGTCGACTGCTTTCCACCGCTCTGGGGTTAGGTTGCGTTTCTTCTGTCTAACGGGCCTAACTACAGGATCAGTATTCAGCTTGTGAGTTATGAGTTCGGGGTCTATACCGGGCATCTCTGCCACGGACCATGCAAAAATATCTAAATTTTGAAGCAAGAAACTTACCAGTTCGGATCGTAGAGGTTCCTGGACGAAAGCGCCAATCTGAAGTGTCCGAGCTGGGTCTGCTGCCGAGGTCGGAACTGCGACTGTTTCTTCTGTGGGTGCGGCTCATTCTTCGCCTTGCTCCATGGGCCGCTCCAGCTCGAGGTCATCGGCCACCTTGGTTTTTCCCTTCAGGGCGGTGACGTAGCACTTGCGGGATTCGAGCTGGTCGCCCCGCGCTACCCCCACACCGAAGTCCATTGGAAACTTCATAGCCTAATGGTAAGTGGAGACCACCGCCCGTAGGGCATGGGTGATTGGTTGACCTATTATTGCATTGTAGGGGGAGGGGGTCGCGACCACCAGGAAGTCGTGCTTGAATCTGACCACAGAAGGCCACGTGTCGACTTCCACAGGTACTGTTATTTTCCCAAGGGGCCGGACTTCTTCTCCACTGAAGCCTACCAAAGGAGTGTCTACGGGCTTTAGGTCGGCTCTCTGCAACTGGAGCTGGTCAAACGCAACTTTGAAGAGGATGTCGGCTGAGCTACCTGAGTCGACGAGTATGCGTCTGACCTCGAAGTCGTTGATTCTTAGCTTTATTACGAGCGCGTCATCGTGGGGGTAGTGGACTCCTCGCACATCATCTTCTGTGAAGAAAATTGACTCTTCTATTCTCGGCTGCTTTGGGGGGTTCTGCTCCTCCCGGGTGGCCTCACAGACCGACGTCCGAGCTGCCGCTGAAGTGCAACCCGCAACAATCGAACCTCCCACTATCATGTGGATGGTTCCCCGAACTGGCCTCTCCTCCGGAGGCTGCCTCTGCGGTTACTCGGCCGGCCTGCTACTGGACTCGGGGACATCCTTACCGTGCTCCCCTTGCATACCTGTTTTATTACTATTATTATTATTATGTACAAAGTTTCTTAGATATCCGTGACGGATGAGCTCCTCTATCTTGTCGCGGAGGTTTTTACAACTCTCAGTACTGTGACTGTGATCTTTGTGAAAACTCCAATACATTTTCTTATTTCTTTCATTGGGATTCCCCCTCAGACGGGGTGGCCACTTCACGTACGAGGCATCCTTGATCGCCATCAGGATTTCAGCCCGCTTCACGTTCAGTGGGGTGTAATCAGCTCAGTCCGCTACAAGAGGTCGGAAAAACTGACCCGACTTTGCCCCCCAAACTGTGTCCTTTTTCTTTCAGCTGTCCCCTTGGCTGGAAAGCTCTCCTTCCCTCTTCCTTTTTTCGGGCGCGCCCTCACCCTTTTGGTTGATCTCCTCTTCAGTGGCTATGAATCTGTCCGCAAGCTTCAGGAACTCGGTTATGGTCGCTGGTTGGTTGATGACCATATGCCACTTAAACTCTGTGTGTCACGCCCTTCTTAGCTGCTGCAAGGCGTACGGCGGGGTCCAGGCGTGGTATCTACATATAGCTATCGTTGAGGAGACTTCGGATGGATTCTCCCTCTCTCTACACTATGTTGAGGAGACTTTCTTCAGTTCGTGGACACCGCTTGCTAGTAACAAAGTGGGACGCGAAGGCTTGCACGAATGCCCAACTTCTTATCGATCCTGGCGCCAAGTTCCGGTACCATGTACGGGCTGCTCCTCTAAATGTGGTGGAGAAGGCCACGCACATGCATGACTCACTAGCTCTCGCTAGGTGCATCTGCGACTAAAAAGCATCCACGTGATCGTTTGGGTCGAACGACCCGTCGTACTTGTCAAGAGGGGGGAGCTTGAAGTCTTTAGGCATTGGGACAGCCAGGAGCTCGGGAGATAGGGAGACTGGACTGAAAGGAGGGGTGCCTTGGCTTTGCCCGAGCTTACCTCTTCTTTGCCCCCGAGCTCGGGCAGGTCGTTGGTGGCAGATCGGCGAGCTCGACGGCGGCGTCTCTGCTTCTTGGCGGGCTCGGCGTTGGTGCTACTCACCTCCGTGCTGTCAGGAATGGTGTGTGCCGGAAGTAGCTCAGGCCGCTGGGGGCACAATCGAGGGTTCAGTGAAGGTTGTTCCGACTATAGGGAGTGAAGCAACGACGGGTGCCCCTGCAAGAGGCACGTTCAAACTAGGGATCCTGTTCACTGAGAGGGGGACGGTGAACTGTCCGATGCAGACAGTAGGAAGTTGGGGCTCTTCCCTGGAGTTATTCATCTCCGCGCTTCGTCCGATATTGCTTGAGGACGCCATGAGCATTGAGTTTTTGGAGAGTAAAAAGATGTGAGAGTTTAGAGAAAGGCTTTCCGAAGTGTTTCCCACAGACGACGTCAAATGATGTAGCGCGATCCGGTCACTCTTAGCTGGCACTCATGTGGCTCCTGGAAGATGCCTGAGAAGAGGAAAATTCCCGGAGGGAGTAACCCGGCGGGAACACTCCGATGATTAAGTTAGTACTTGGTAGGAGAAGCAAGGAAGAAAATGAAGACTAAGAGTGGAGATAGCGTGCGTACCGTAGATGAATCCCCCTCCCACCTTGATGCTAAACTCCTTATAGCATAAATCTGTTATCTCTCCCCGTCGTCCTCTAACAGGGTGGGTATAACCGTCACTACCAACCTGCCGCAGCCGTTATTGGCAGGGCTGTGGTGGCACGCGCGGGTCCGTCACCACTGGGTACGTGTCTGACAGGTGTAGGACACCTTCTAAAGGTGGCAGGCACGATGCTTCCTGACGAGGGACAGGGCTGTTGTCATCAGATTTGTCTGGTATGGCAGTCGGGCAGGAGATCTTCCTGCCTTCCCTCTTGCAGCTCGCCGAGCTGCCACAAACTAGGGTGCTTCAGGGCAGATGGGTCCCTGCCTAGAAGCAGCGAGGTGCTCCTTCCCAGGTAGGTAAAAGCTTGGTGCCCCTTAGGGGGGAGCCCAGGCTTTCCGAGCTAGGCGGGGGACTGACTCACCGGGGTAGCCCACAGCGAGTTGACTATCTTTGACTTGGCGTTTCCTCCATACCGAGTCGGGATCGTGCTGCTAGGCTGGACTGTGAATTAAATATTGGACACCGAGCAGTAAGATAGAGAGGGATATAAATAAATAATCTACTAAATTAAATCAATAAAATCTTTTAACTTTTTAAAATAAGTATATAAATAATTAGGCAAGAAAAAGAGAGAGTAGTTAGTTCTTTATTAATGGCATCATTGTAAATAGTTACATGTTAGCAACAAATATGGAAGAGAGATTTCTAGAAAATGGGAAAGAGACAAAGAACAAAAGCTTCCTTATCGCAATTCGAGCTTTATATGATGGTCGGGCACAGGCTCAAAATCAAGGAATGATGGTTGGCCTCGGCTTAGACTTGGGCCCTAATAAGTTCTGTTGATATAAAGGCAAAACCCAAACCAGACGTGGCCAAACCAATGAAAAGGTTTAACCCCAATCGATACCTATCCAATTTATAAACCTAAAAATTTTGCTTGGTTTGGGGTGCAATCTTTTAATTCTTAACTACTTGAATAATTTAATAAATTAAATAAATAGGAACCTATGGATACCAATTTAGTTAATTTTGTAAAATAATTAATGATTAATTTGGTTTAGCAAAATAAATAAATAAAATTACATTTATTATTAGGACGGGAAAGGTACATCCTATCCCACACCTCACTAAACATATTAATTACCCTAAAAATAGTCTCCGGGAGAGAGAGAGAGAGAGAGAAAAAAAAATTTGTTAGGAAAATAATTAATTATTTAGTTAATTAAAGAGTTCAATAAATTAAGTAAATAGAAATCTATGGATAATAATTTACTTAATTTTATAAAATAGATAAATCAATAATCAAATTTAACAAAAAAATATAAATAAAAATTCACTTGTGATTGGTGCAAGACTAGTCCAACCTATCCCCAAACAAACTTGCATCATTGACAACAGTAAATATTAGTCACAGGTTGAATTAAGTAAAAAATATATATGGAGAATAATTTATTTAATATATTAAAACAAATAAATGAATAATTTAATTTAGTAAAATAAATAAATAAATTTTCAGTTATTATTGGGACAAGACTTGTACAACCTATTTGACACCAGAACTAATCCATTGTTCATAAATAAAATCATTAATTAGATGAATAATTTAGTTACATAAATAAATAAAATCTATGAATAATAACTTACTAACTTTTGGAAAAATAAATAAATATCCAAACTATCTAGATCTAAACCCAATCCAATAACAACCCTAAATATGTAACTCAGGATTCAGTAAATATTTTTTAACTTAAAAGCATAACTATATAAGTAATTAGGTGAGAAAATGAGAGAAACAAAGATTTTCCTCACCATGATTAGGGGTCTAATATGAACTTCAGGCTCATGCTCAAGATGTAGGCCCGAAGTTTAACCTGGACACAGACTTGCGCATAAATATGTTCTATTGATCCCGTTAATAATTTTAATCCAAGCTGAGACCTAACCTACTAATAGCCCTAAATATTAGGCTTAGGGAGAGAGGTTCTAATAACAAAATAGTTAAATAAATTATTAATTACTTGAATAAATTAGTAAATTAAAAAATAGAAATCTATGGATCATATTTTACTTAATTTTGTAAAATAAACAAATCAACAATTTAATTTAATAAAATAACTAAATACTCATTTATTATTGGGTGTTGGATTGTATCAAATAAATAAAAATTTACACATAATAGTTTATCTAATGTATTTAAATATATAAACGAATAATTTAGTTTAGTAAAACAAAAGAATAAAAAAAAATCATTAATTATTCGGACGGGACAGGTACATGCTATACCACACTAGACCTAACTCGTTGATAACCCAAAAAATAAGGATCTAGAGAAAGAGAAAAATAAATTATTAATTAATTTATTAAACTAAATAATAAAATCTATATATAATGACTCAATTCATTTAGTAAAATAAAAAATAAATATCCAATCTATCTAAAACCATGCCCGACCCATTGATAAACAAAAATATTAGACTCGGGGAGGGAGAGATATAGTGAAATAATTTTTTGATAAAATTAAATCGCTTAGAAAATTAAATAAAAAAATTAACTTACTAAATTAAATATATAAATAAATTGGTGAGGAAATAAGAGAGTAATAAATAATAACACTTTCCTCGCCGGGCTCAACTCAAGAGATCGGTCTAATGGTTGGGTCAGGCTTAAAGTTGGGCTTCAATATATTCTATTGAATAAAGACAAAGGCCAACCCAAACATGGCACTCCCTGTGAACAAGTTTAATCCCAACCTCCTTAACTTGTTAATAAATTATTAATTAATAAATCAATTAGTTAATTAAAAAAATAGAAATCTATGGCGAAAAATTTTCTTAATTTTGTAAAATATATAATTGAATAATTTAATTTAATAAAATAAATAAATATCCAAACTACCTAGACCAATCCCCACCTGTTGGCAACCCTTAAATATTGGACACCGAGCAGTAAGACAGAGAGGGATATAAATAAATAATCTACTAAATTAAATCAATAAAATCTTTTAACTTTTTAAAATAAGTATATAAATAATTAGGCAAGAAAAAGAGAGATTAGTTAACTCTTTATTAATGACATCATTGTAAATAGTTACATGTTAGCAACAAATATGGAAGAGAGATTTCTAGAAAATGATAAAGAGATAAAGAACAAAAATTTCCTTATTACAATCCGAGCTTTATATGATGGTCGGGCACAGGCTCAAAATCAAGGATTGATGATTGGCCTAGGCTTAGACTTGGGCCATAATAAGTTCTGTTGATATAAAGGCAAAGCCCAAACCAGACGTGGCCAAACCAATGAAAAGGTTTAACCCCAACCGATACCTATCCAATTTATAAACCTAAAAATTTTGCTCAGGTTGGGGTGGAATCTATGGATTATTAACTACTTGAATAATTTAATAAATTAAATAAATAGGAACCTATGGATACCAATTTAGTTAATTTTGTAAAATAACTAATGATTAATTTGGTTTACCAAAATAAATAAATAAAATTACATTTATTATTGGGACGAGACAGGTACATTCTATCCCACACCTCACTAAACATATTAATTACCCTAAAAATAGTCTCTGGGAGGGAGAGAGAGAGAAATAATGTGTTAAGAAAAAAATTAATTAATTAGTTAATAAAAGAATTCAATAAATTAACTAAATAGAAATCTACGGATAATAACTTACTTAATGTTATAAAATAGATAAATCAATAATTAACTTTAACAAAAAAATATAAATAAATATTCACTTGTGATTGATGCATGACTAGTCCAAGCTATTCTCAACCAAACTTGCATCATTGACAACAGTAAATATTGGTCATAGGTTGAATTAAATCAATAAAACTTTTTGGAGAATAATTTATTTAATATATTAAAACAAATAAATGAATAATTTAATTTAGTAAAATAAATAAATAAATTTTCAGTTATTATTGGGACAAGACTTGTACAACCTATTTGACACCAGAACTAATCCGTTGTTCATAAATTAAATCAATACTTAGATGAAAAATTTAGTTACGTAAATAAATAAAACCTATGCAGAATAATTTACTAACTTTTGGAAAAATAAATAAATATCAAAACTATCTAGATCTAAACCCAATCCATTGACAACCCTAAATATATAACTCAGGAGGGAGAGAGAGAGAGTGAGAGAAATAATTTGTTTATAAACTAAAATAATTTAGTAAGTTCAATAAATATTTTTTAACTTAAAAGCATAACTATATAAATAATTAGGTGAGAAAATGAGAAAAATAAAGAATTTCCTCACCATGATTCGTGCTCTATATGAACTTCAGGCTCATTCTCAAGATGTAGGCCCGAAGTTCAACTGGGACTTAGACTTGCGCATAAATATGTTCTATTGATCCCGTTAATAATTTTAATCGAAGCTGTGACTTAACCTACTAATAGCCCGAAATATTAGGCTTAGGGAGAGAGATTCAAATAACTAAATGGTTAATTAAATTATTTACTCGAATAATTTAGTAAATTAAAAAATAGAAATCCATGGATAATATTTTACATAATTTTGTAAAATAAAAAAATCAACAATTTAATTTAATAAAATAACTAAATACTCATTTATTATTGGGTGTCGGGTTGTATCAACTAAATAAAATATTATACATAATAGTTTATCTAATGTAAATAAACGAATAATTTAGTTTAGTAAAACAAAAGAATAAAAAAATTTCATTAATTATTCGGACGAGACAGGTACATGCTATACCACACTAGACCTAACTCGTTGATAACCCAAAAAATAAGGATCTAGAGAAAGAGAAAAATAAATTAATAATTTATTTATTAAACTAAATAATAAAATCTATATATAATGACTCAATTCATTTAGTAAAATAATAAATAAATATCCAATCTATCTAAAACCATGCCTGACCCATTGATAACCAAAAATATTAGACTCAGGGAGGGAGAGATATAGTGAAATAATTTTTTGATAAAATTAAATTGCTTAGCAAATTAAATAAATAAAAAATTTTAACTTACTAAATTAAATATATAAATAAATTGGTGATGAAATAAGAGAGTAATAAATAATAACACTTTCCTCGCGGGGCTCGACTCAAGAAATAGGTCTAATGGTTGGGACAAGCTTAAAGTTGGGCTTCAATATATTCTATTGAATAAAGACAGTCCAACCAAACTTGGCACTGCCTGTGAACAAGTTTAATCCCAACCACCTTAACTTGTTAATAAATTATTAATTAATAAAGTCAATTAGTTAATTAAATAAATAGAAATCTATGGCGAATGATTTTCTTAGTTTTGTAAAATATATAATTGAATAATTTAATTTAATAAAATAAATAAATACCCAAGTTACCTAGACCAATCCCCACCTGTTGACAACCCTTAAATATTGGACACCGAGCAGTAAGATGGAGAGGGATATAAATAAATAATCTACTAAATTAAATCAATAAAATCTTTTAACTTTTTAAAATAAGTATATAAATAATTAGGGAAGAAAAAGGGAGAGTAGTTTGCTCTTTACTAATGGCATCATTGTAAATAGTTACATGTTAGCAACAAATATGGAATAGAGATTTATAGAAAATGAGAAAGAGACAAAGAACAAAAATTTCCTTATGCACATGCTCAAAATCAAGCAATGATGGTTGGCCTGGGCTTAGACTTGGGCCTTAATAAGTTCTGTTGATATAGGCAAAGCCCAAACAGACGTGGCCCAACCAATGAAAAGGTTTAACCCCAACCGATACCTATCCAATTTATAAACCTATAAATTTTGCTCGGGTTGGGGTGGAATATATGGATTATTAACTACTTGAATAATTTAATAAATTAAATAAATAGGAACCTATGGATACCAATTTAGTTAATTTTGTAAAATAATTAATGATTAATTTGGTTTAGCAAAATAAATAAATAAAATTACATTTATTATTGGGACGGGACAGGTACATCCTATCCCACACCTCACTAAACATATTAATTACCCTAAAAATAGTCTCCGAGAGAGAGAGAGAAATAATTTGTTAAGAAAATAATTAATTAATTAGTTAATTAAAGAATTCAATAAATTAAGTAAATAGAAATCTAAGGATAAGAATTTACTTAATTTTATAAAATAATTAACTTTAACAAATATAAATAAATATTCACTTGTGATTGGTGCAAGACTAGTCCAAGCTATTCTCAACCAAACTTGTATCATTGACAACAGTAAATATTGGTCACAGGTTGAATTAAATAAATAAAACTTTGTGGAGAATAATTTATTTAATATATTAAAACAAATAAATGAATAATTTAATTTAGTAAAATAAATACATAAATTTTCAATTATTATTGGGACAAGACTTGTACAGCCTATTCGACACCAGAACTAATCCGTTGTTCATAAATTAAATCATTAATTAGATGAATAATTTAGTTACGTAAATAAATAAAACATATGAATAATAATTTACTAACTTTTGGAAAAATAAATAAATATCCAAACTATCTAGATCTAAACCCAATCCATTAACAACCCTAAATATGTAACTCAGGAGGGTGAGAGAGAGAGAGAGAGAGAGAGAGAGAGAGAGAAATAATTTGTTTATAAACTAAAATAATTTAGTAAGTTCAGTAAATATTTTTTAACTTAAAAGCATAAATATATAAGTAATTAGGTGAGAAAATGAGAGAAACAAAGATTTTCCTCACCATGATTTGGGCTCTAATATGAACTTCAGGCTCATACTCAAGATGTAGGCCTGAAGTTCAACCTGGACTCAGACTTGCGCATAAATATTTTCTATTGATCCCGTCAATAATTTTGATCCAAGCTGAGACCTAACCTACTGAAAGCCCTAAATATTAGGCTTAGGGAGAGAGGTTCTAATAACAAAATAGTTAAATAAATTATTAATTACTTGAATAATTTAGTAAATTAAAAAATAGAAATCTATGGATAATATTTTACTTATTTTTATAAAATAAACAAATCAACAATTTAATTTAATAAAATAACTAAATACTTATTTATTTGGGTGTTGGGTTGTATCAAATAAATAAAAATTTCTACATAATAGTTTATCTAATGTATTTAAATATATAAAAGAATAATTTAGTTTAGTAAAACAAAAGAAGAAAAAGAATTTCTTCAATTATTGGGACAGGACAGGTACTTGCTATACCACACTATACCACACTAGACCTGTGAACAAGTTTAATCCCAACCTCCTTAACTTGTTAATAAATTATTAATTAATAAAGTCAATTAGTTAATTAAATAAATAGAAATCTATGGAGAATAATTTTCTTAGTTATGTAAAATATATAATTGAATAAATTAATTTAATAAAATAAATAAATATCCAAGCTACCTAGACCAATCCCCACCTGTTGACAACCCTTAAATATTGGACATCGAGCAGTAAGATAGAGAGGGATATAAATAAATAATCTACGAAATTAAATCAATAAAATCTTTTAACTTTTTAAAATAAGTATATAAATAATTAGGCAAGAAAAAGAGAGAGTAGTTAGATCTTTATTAATGACATCATTGTAAATAGTTACATGTTAGCAACAAATATGGAAGAGAGATTTATAGAAAATGAGAAAGAGACAAAGAACAAAAATTTCCTTATCGCAATCCGAGCTTTATATGATAGTCGGGCACAGGCTCAAAATCTAGGATTGATGGTTGGCCGAGGCTTAGACTTGGGCCTTAATAAGTTCTGTTGATATAAAGGCAAAGCCCAAACCACACGTGGCCCAACCAATGAAAAGGTTTAACCCCAACTGATACCTATACAATTTATAAACCTAAAAATTTTGCTCGGGTTAGGGTGGAATCTATGGATTATTAACTACTTGAATAATTTAATAAATTAAATAAATAGGAACCTATGGATACCAATTTAGTTAATTTTGTAAAATAATTAATGATTAATTTGGTTTAGCAAAATAAATAAATAAAATTACATTTATTATTGGGACGGGACAGGTACATCCTATCCCACACCTCACTAAACATTAATTACCCTAAAAATAGTCTCCGTGAGAGAGAGAGAAAAATAATTTGTTAGGTAAATAATTAATTATTTAGTTAATTAAAGAATTCGATAAATTAAGTAAATAGAAATCTATGGATAATAATTTACATAATTTTATAAAATAGATAAATCAATAATTAAATTTAACAAAAAAATATAAATAATTATTCACTTGTCATTGGTGCAAGACTAGTCCAAACTATCCCCAAACAAACTTGCATCATTGACAACAGTAAATATTGGTCACAGGTTGAATTAAATAAATAAAACTATATGGAAAATAATTTATTTAATATATTAAAACAAATAAATGAAAATTTTAATTTAGTAAAATAAATAAATAAATTTTCAGTTATTATTGGGACAAGACTTGTACAGCCTATTCGACACCAGAACTAATCCGTTGTTCATAAATTAAATCATTAATTAGATGAATTAGTTACATAAATAAATAATATCTATGGAGAATAATTTACTAACTTTTGGAAAAATAAATAAATATCCAAACTATCTAGATCTAAACCCAATCCATTGACAACCCTAAATATGTAACTCAGGAGGGAGAAAGAGAGAGAGAAATAATTTGTTTATAAACTAAAATCATTTAGTAAGTTCAGTAAATATTTTTTAACTTAAAAGCATAACTATATAAATAATTAGGTGAGAAAATGAGAAACACAAAGAATTTCCTCACCATGATTCGGGCTCAATATGAACTGCAGGCTCATGCTCAAGATGTAGGCCCGAAGTTCAACCTGGACTCTGACTTGCGCATAAATATGTTCTATTGATCCCGTTAATAATTTTAATCCAAGCTGAGACCTAACCTACTAATAACCCTAAATATGCTTAGGGAGAGATATTCAAATAACTAAATGGTTAAATAAATTATTAATTAGTTGAATAATTTAGTAAATTAAAAAATAGAAATCTATGGATAATATTTTACTTAATTTTGTAAAATAAACAAATAAACAATTTAATTTATTAAAATAAATAAATACTAATTTATTATTGGGTGTCGGGTTGTATCAAATAAATAAAAATTTATACATAATAGTTTATCTAATGTATTTAAATATATAAATGAATAATTTAGTTTAGTAAAACAAAAGAATAAAAAAAAATTCACTAATTATTCGGACGGGACAGGTACATGCTATACCACACTAGACCTAACTCGTTGATAACCCAAAAAATAAGGATCCAGAGAAAGAGAAAAATGAATTATTAATTAATTTTTTAAACTAAATAATAAAATCTATATATAATGACTCAATTCATTTAGTAAAATAATAAATAAATATCCAATCTATCTAAAACCATGCCCGGCCCCTTGATAACCAAAAATATTAGACTCGGGGAGGGAGAGATATAGTGAAATAATTTTTTGATAAAATTAAATTTTTTAGCAAATTAAATAGAAAAATTAACTTACTAAATTAAATATATAAATAAATTGGTGATGAAATAAGAGAGTAATAAATAATAACACTTTCCTCGCGGGGCTCGACTCAAGAGATAGGTCTAATGGTTGGGTCGGGCTTAAAGTTGGGCTTCAATATATTCTATTGAATAAAGACAAAAGCCAACCCAAACATGGCACTGCTTGTGAACAAGTTTAATCCCAACCTCCTTAACTTGTTAATAAATTATTAATTAATAAAGTCAATTAGTTAATTAAATAAATAGAAATCTATGGCGAATAATTTTCTTAATTTTGTAAAATATATAATTGAATAATTTAATTTAATGAAATAAATAAATATCCAAGTTACCTATACCAATCCCCACCTGTTGACAACCCTTAAATATTTGACACCGAGCAGTAAGATAGAGAGGGATATAAATAAATAATCTACTAAATTAAATCAATAAAATCTTTTAACTGTTTAAAATAAGTATATAAATAATTAGGGAAGAAAAAGAGAGAGTAGTTAGCTCTTTACTAATGGCATCATTGTAAATAGTTACATGTTAGCAACAAATATGGAAGAGAGATTTCTAGAAAATGAGAAAGAGACAAAGAACAAAAATTTCCTTATCGCAATCCGAGCTTTATATGATGGTCGGGCACAGGCTCAAAATCAAGGAATGATGGTTGGCCTAGGCTTAGACTTGGGCCTTAATAAGTTTTGTTGATATAGGCAAAGCCCAAACCAGACGTGGCCCAACCAATGAAAAGGTTTAACCCCAACCGATACCTATACAATTTATAAACCTAAAAATTTTGCTCGGGTTGGGGTGGAATCTATTGATTAATAACTACTTGAATAATTTAATAAATTAAATAAATAGGAACCTATGATACCAATTTAGTTAATTTTGTAAAATAATTAATGATTAATTTGGTTTAGCAAAATAAATAAATAAAATTACATTTATTATTGGGACGGGAAAGGTACATCCTATCCCACACCTCACTAAACATATTAATTACCCTAAAAATAGTATCCGGGAGAGAGAGAGAGAGAAAAATAATTTGTTAAGAAAATAATTAATTAATTAGTTAATTAAAGAATTCAATAAATTAAGTAAATATAAATCTATGGATTTACTTAATTTTATAAAATAGATAAATCAATAATTAACTTTAACAAAAAAATATAAATAAATATTCACTTGTGATTGGTGCAAGACTAGTCCAAGCTATCCACAACCATACTTGTATCATTGACAACAGTAAATATTGGTCACAGGTTGAATTAAATAAATAAAACTTTATGGAGAATAATTTATTTAATATATTAAAACAAATAAATGAATAATTTAATTTAGTAAAATAAATAAATAAATTTTCAATTATTATTGGGACAAGACTTGTACAGCCTATTTGACACCAGAACTAATCCGTTGTTCATAAATTAAATCATTAATTAGATGAATAATTTAGTTACGTAAATAAATAAAACCTATGAAAAATAATTTACTAACTTTTGGAAAAATAAATAAATATCCAAACTATCTAGATCTAAACCCAATCCATTAACAACCCTAAATATGTAACTCAGGAGGGTGAGAGAGAGAGAGAGAGAAATAATTTGTTTATAAACTAAAATAATTTAGTAAGTTCACTAAATATTTTTTAACTTAAAAGCATCATTATATAAGTAATTAGGTGAGAAAATGAGAGAAACAAAGATTTTCCTCACCATGATTAGGGCTCTAATATGAACTTCAGGCTCATGCTCAAGATGTAGGCCCGAAGTTCAACCTGGACTTAGACTTGCGCATAAATATGTTCTATTGATCCCGTTAATAATTTTAATCCAAGCTGAGACCTAACCTACTGATAGCCCTAAATATTAGGCTTAGGGAGAGAGGTTCTAATAACAAAATAGTTAAATAAATTATTAATTACTTGAATAATTTAGTAAATTAAAAAATAGAAATCTATGGATAATATTTTACTTAATTTTGTAAAATAAACAAATCAACAATTTAATTTAATAAAATAACTTAATACTTATTTATTTGGGTGTCGGGTTGTATCAAATAAATAAAAATTTATAGATAATAGTTTATCTAATGTATTTAAATATATAAACGAATAATTTAGTTTAGTAAAACAAAAGAATAAAAAAAAATTCATTAATTATTCGGATGGGACAGGTACATGCTATACCACACTAGTCCTAACTCGTTGATAACCCAAAAAATAAGGATCTAGAAAAATTATTAAACTAAATAATAAAATCTATATACAATGACTCAATTCATTTAGTAAAATAATAAATAAATATCCAATCTATCTAAAACCAAGCCCGGCCCATTGATAACCCAAAATATTAGACTCGATAAGGGAGAGATATAGTGAAATAATTTTATGATAAAATTAAATCGTTTAGCAAATTAAATAAATAAAAGTTTTTAACTTACTAAATTAAATATATAAATAAATTGGTGAGGAAATAAGAGAGTAATAAATAATAACTCTTTCCTCGCTGGGCTCGACTCAAGAAATATGTCTAATGGTTGGGTCGGGCTTAAAGTTGGGCTTCAATAGTTACTATTGAATAAAGACAAAGTCCAACCCAAACATGGCACTGCCTGTGAACACGTCTATTCCCAACCTCCTTCACTTGTTAATAAATTATTAATTAATGAAGTCAATTAGTAAAATCCATGGTATCTATGACGTCCATGTAATTGGTTATTACAAATATATTCATTAGTAAAATCATCTAGTGAGTACAGACAACCATAAGTTGTTGAATCAAATTTTTATAATAAAGATACACCACATTCTTGCAATCTGGAAATATGCTTGCATATCATATGGGTAAAGTATATGAACTGCTATCAAAATTCACACTTGCAACAGATTGGGCACCCGTATTGACAAGAAAAGCAATTGATACCCCTACCCCTGATGTTTCATTATAAAGATGAGTCTTAAACGAAATAAATCCATTTAAAGTAATCAAATAATAACAACCCATATTGACAAGAAAATATTCATACAACATTAAACAAGAATAAACCCATTATAAAGAAGATATTTACACTTGCAACAACAGATTGAATGCCCATATTGACAAGAAAAGCAATCCATATTGACAAGAATATATTCACACAACATTAAACAAGAATAAATCCATTTCAAAGCATGTGGTTAACTTTCAAATGTTTCTTTGCTGGTGTTGGTATGGATTAAAATTCTAGTACTTCGTCAACACCAGCATGTGGGCACAAATTCATGACAGATTGCATTTTCTTGGTCTTTTATAGGCTAACAACCAAGTTGAGCATATCTCCAATTAATAACTAATTGCATTCAATCTCATCCAAAAACCCAATAGAAAAGATTTCTGTTTCAATTGGTAATTTTTTGAGGAGTTAGAGTAATGTGTCCAACATTGATTTGTCAGAAAGATGTGAATAAAGTTTTGGACAGGGTCATTATTGCTAAATTCATGACTGTTGGCAAACCGCAAACCTTTTCCTTTTGAACAATTAAATGACCAATGAAAATTAAGAAGCACCAGTGAGAAAATTGGACATACTGATTTGTACTCAAAAGGGAGCTAGAAAGTTAAAGATCTGCCCAGGGAGAGGAAGAGAGAGAGATTGCACAAATGAACCAAAATTCAAAAGGAAAATAAAAAAAAAAAACCACGATATTCAAGCATCTAACAAGTCCCTAAAACTATCTCAAACATCTATTAATTGTTGCAAAATACAACCAACAACAGTTCTTTGTCTAATTAGGAAAAAAAGGCTAAAAAAGGTATTATAACAGATTTATTAAATTTAGGCAAAGCACATCAATCTAAACCAACTCAGATTACAAAGAAAGAGAGTACAATAAAATTGAGAATCAAAAGCATTACCTGGTAATCTGATTCCATCATCACCAACAAGAATAATAATCTCCTTGGCCAGGCTCGCCTCAATATTTTGGGCCAATGGTTGGGCTGGGCTCGTACTTGGGCTTGAATATGTTCTTTTGTAGGTGGAGCTAGAAAATTTTCATGAAGGGGCCAAAACGTAAGGTGGAATTTGGGGGTCTGGGGGGAATAAATATGGATGGTTAAAGGAGGGGACACCCCATTGGGGTGGAGAGTGGGGGAGGGGAAATTTTAGGGGTGCAAGTCGGGTTGTCCCGAGTTAACAGTTTACACTGTTTCGGGCTCAGGCTTCAGGTTGGGCCTATTAAAATTTTGACAAAATCCTAACCCTAACCTGGAAAAGTTGCACCCCTAGAAAATTTACATGGAATAGTGGGGATTTTTTGGCCATAGGGGGGCCATGGCTCCCCTAGGTCCCCCTTGCCTCCACCCCTGTTCTTTTGATATAAAGACAAAGCCCAGCCTGAACGTGGCCTAAATTAGATAAATAATTATTTTAACTTAATAAAATAATAGATGTTTATTAATGACACCATCACAAATAATTAGATATTTAGCAATAATTACGGAAGAGGGATTTTTAGCAATTTTTTTAATAAAAATAAATAAATAAAATTATTTAACTTAATAATATAAATATATAAATAATTATGCAATAAAATGAGGAACAAAGAATTAAAATTTCCTAGTCGTGCTTTGGGCTTTATATGAGGGTCGGCCTCAAGCTTAAAGGTCTAGGCTTGATGGCCAACCCAGGCTCAGACTTGAGCTTGAATATGTTTTGCTGATATGAAGGCAAAGACCGACTTGAACCTGGCATGGACTGTGAACCGGTTTAATCCCAACTGAGACCTAACCTATTGATAGCCCTAAATATTTGGCTCAGAGAGAGAGAGGGAGAGAGAGAGAGAGAGAAATAACTTATTAGTTAAATATTGGTCATGGGTTGAATTAAATAAATAAAAATTTATGGAGAATAATTTATTTCATCTATTAAAAAAAATAAATGACTAATTTAATTTAGTAAAGTAAATAAATAAAATTTCAGTTATTATTGGGACAAGACATGTATATCCTATCCAACAACATAACTAATCCATTGATAGACTTAAAAAGGGAGAGAGAAAGAGAAATACTTTGTTCATAAATTAAATCATTAATTAATTGAATAATTTAGTTAAGTAAAAAAATAAAATCTATGGATAATAATATACGAACTTTTGGTAAAATAAATAAATATCCAAGCTATCTAGATCTAAACCTAATCCGTTGACAACCCTAAATATTTAACTCGGGGAGGGGGAGAGAGAGAAATAACTTGTTTATAGAGTAAGCAATTTAGTAAATTCAATAAATAACTTTTTTAATTTAATAACATAACTATATAAATAATTGGGTAAGAAAATGAGAGAGAAACAAAGAATTTTCTCACCGTTATATGAACGTCGGGCTCATGCTCAAGACCTAGGCCTGAAGGCCAACCCGAACTCAGACTTGGGCTATATACTCTATTGATATAAACGCAAATCCCAATCCAAACCTGGCCCAACCCATTAATAATTTTAATCCCAAATGAGACCTAACCTACTAATAGCTTAATTTTAATCCGTTGACAACCCTAAATATTTAACTCGGGGAGAGAGATTGAAATAACTTAATTTTTAAATAAATTATTAACTACTTGAATAATTTAGTAAATTAAAAAATAGAAATCTATGGATAATATTTTACTTAATTTTGTAAAATAAGCAAATCAATGATTTAATTTAATAAAATAACTAAATATTTTTTTATTATTGGGTGTTGGGTTGAATCAAATAACTAAAAATTTATACATAATAGTTTATCTAATGTATTAAAATATATAAATGAATAATTTGGTTTAGTAAAATAAATAAATAAAATGTCATTTATTATTGGGACGGGATAGGTACATATCCCACTCTAGACCTAACTTGTTGATAGCCCAAAAAATAAGGATCCAGAGAGAGAGAGAGAGAAATAATTTGTTAATAATATAATTTATTCATTAATTATATAATTTATTAAGCTAAATAATAAAATAAATATAATTTATTAATTACTTGAATAATTTAGTAAATTAAATAAATAGAAATCTATAGATAATAACTTAAGTTTGTAAAATAAATAAATCAATAAGTTAATTAAATAAAAATAAGTACTCATTTATTATTGGGTGTGGGTTGAATCAAATAAATATATAATTGTTTAATTTATTAAAATAAATAAATGAATAATTTGGTTTAATAAAATAAATAAATAAAATTTTAGTTGTTATTGGGAGGGGCAGTTACAGCTATCCCTCACCTGACCTAACCCGTTCATAGCCCTAAAACTTAGGCTCCGGAAAAATCTCCAATTAATAAGTAATTGCATTTTCTTTTTTTTCGTGGGGTGAATAGAATGAAATTGAAATAGAGAAGGCTCATGTAAGAAAAAGAGTTAGGATTTAGGTCGTTATTCTTTCATCTGATTGAGAAAATCAGAACTGGAAGAATATGAGCTGTATCCATCAGATCGACCGAACAATTGTCACTGGAAGTAGTTGCGGATATTTTTCTTCTTTAAGGGATCACAAATCTTTTTTACATACAGGTCTATATAACATAGAAAAGCAGGATGACCATGACGTGTACGTGTGGGATGAACCAAATCCTCATTGAATTTTATTTTTCCATTAGAAGGGGCTCGTACCTGTTCTGCAGTACCTCCTGTGAATACTCCGTCGGTATGAAAAGTTCTTAATGTTAGTTGAGTCCCTGGTTCTCCAATAGATTGACCCGCAATAATACCTACAGCT
Source organism: Nelumbo nucifera (assembly GCF_055504915.1). Taxonomy (NCBI): domain Eukaryota; kingdom Viridiplantae; phylum Streptophyta; class Magnoliopsida; order Proteales; family Nelumbonaceae; genus Nelumbo; species Nelumbo nucifera. Next base: position 81,400,149 of record NC_142650.1, read on the forward strand.
TCCCCCAATTCGACCAAATCGCCACAAACCTTTTCCTTCTAAACAATTAAATGTTTGGTTACCACCAATCAACATCAAGAAGCACCGGTGAGAAAATTCAACATACTGATTTGAACTCAAAAGGGAGCCAGAATGCTAAAAAGATGCCTAGAGAGAGAGAGAGAGAGAGAGAGAGAGAGAAATCCAAGATTAAATCCAAGCATCTAACAAATCTCAAACCTCTATTAATTATGTGACAAGCTATCACACAACACAAGACCTACTTGTCCTATTTAACTTATTAAAATAAATAAATGAATAATTTAATTTAGTAAAATAAATTTCTTAAGATGCAAATTAGTAAAAGCATTTGGTTTACTTTCAAAAGCAAAAACAATACTCCACAATAGCAAAAGATTGTGCAGTGCAGTGCAACAACACAAAACATGTAACTTAGCATTGTACTTACCGAGCATATGGTATCGACTATTGTACAAGCAAGGGCAGAATAATGAAATAAACATAGATAGCAAACTCCAATCTTGTTTGAAGTTTACAGGCTTTCTATCATGCACTTTTTAGATAATCTTCAGGGTTCATATGAAAAGAACCTAATAGATATTAGGTTAATAAGTTTTACTTCTTTGTACTTTGGCATGGAACAGAATATTCAGAAAACTATCAAAAAACTAGTGACAGGATCAAAATATTCTTGAAAATAGAAAAGAACTAACGACTGAAACAGCATGTATACTTACCCTTCAATGAAGTCCGGCGTGCCAATATTAACTACTGTACATCCAATAGCCTTAGCAGAATCGAGGCATAGTGTAAGATTTTCATTCCTTTCCCAAGGGTTCAGCACCCTCTTTGTAGATTGCTCGTTCATCAGTGTCCCAGGGACTGCCACATTGATAAGTTTACTACATCAAAGAATATGCCTTCAGATTACAAAGTCCCAAAACCAAGAAAGAAAACCATCTCCAAATTCAAATTAAAGCAAAGGGCTTAACAGGGAAATCACCATAGAAGAATGCCATCTTTTACAATCTCGAAGAGATCATTAGTGGAAGGATCTAGCGAATTATCTTTCTATGATATGTGTAAAGGTGTACTATGTGTAACTCTATTTTATGTTGGCCAATAGATGCTTTGATTCCGAGACAGAGCGAGTAATGGGCATATAATCGTATTAGTATGTAATGCAGCAACTGTCACCAATTATCTCCCATAAATGATAGAATGTAATATAAAGTGGTGGTCTTTAGGATGTTTAGGATCTAGGACTGAATTGAAGGAAAATATTTCTGTTATGGGGGAGGGGGGAGGGCTATATAGTGCGGTCAGAAGAGGTAAAAGGCTCTGTTTCTTTCACTGTTCAAAGTAACATGATAAGCAATTTTTTTTTTATCAGCAACAGAAAAATTGAAATATTAATTTATAATAGAAAGATACAACTAGAGGTTGTAAAAAAAACAGCAAACCCAAAAAGCCAGCCCAAATTTTCACATGAGCCCAAAACATGGGTTGTCTCTGAATTCCTTGTTTAGCTAGGCCATCTGCCATGCTGTTTGCAGATCTTCTAATCCATCTAAATTGGATGAGCATATCTCTACCCCTTTGTTTACTTAAAACAACATGTGACTGGTTCACTAGCCTCGGTTCATTAGACCAGACTGAACCAGCTCACAGGACTGGCTTGAACCCTGAAACCTTGCCGACCTTTGTTTATTTTGTTTTGAAATTTGAACTGGAACAAGCTCATCTCCATTTAAATCCCCTGTCACCGACTGAACATAGGACCTGCCATCCCTCAGCCCACTTTGCCATGCAGACTTTCCCCAAGTGTTTAATTCATCATCTTTTTTCTCTTTTTTTCTTGGGAACCTCAGTTGCCTAAACTTCTCTTGTCGAGACTACAGTGCCTTGCAAACCACACAACCAAGCCTGTTTTGTCTCTTCATCTTCCTCTCTTCTTCCCTCCTTCCATAGCTGGGCTTCAATGGAGGTAGCAAGCCAAACGGGGTAAACTAAACCATCTGAAACAACCTCTATCTTCTTTGGAATATCACTGGGTTTAATACCACCTAACATCACTACAACTGAATGGAGATAACAATCAAACACACCATCTAATCTTGCATCACAGGCTGATAGTGTATAATTTTTTTTATTCTAATTTGTACTACTGGCCAAGTTTGGTTTCGTTTGGTCTCTGTTGTGTTGGATTCGATTGGGATTGTTCTTTTAAGATTTTGAGAATCATTATATTTCATAGGTTGCAGCTGATAATTTGATAACGTTGGTTTTGGAGAACCCTTGGCTTTGAGAGATTGTAAGTGGCTTAAATAATTTTGGATTTGAATAATGAAACCCCTTTATATTGTTGTTAGAAGACAAGGAGGGTTTGTGTGAAAGGATAAATTCTATGCGGCCAGTGGTGATTAGTTTGAATCTGCTTGTATGACTTTTATTGCCACTTATAAAGGCTGAGTGAGTTGATTTAGCTTATAATGGGTTGTTTCAAGTTAGAATACTAAGTTTAGATTTGTAATATGCTTCTCTCTTACTGGTTGAAAGAACTGCATAAAGTTTTTCTTTCATTTGTTTAATTTGTTTAACAGAATTGTTTGGATTGATCCTAGTTTATTTGTTTTTATTTTTAATTTTAATAGCTATGTTTTTATAGACTAAAGGAGTTGAGTTCATTTTCTACTTTCTCTAAATATGCTGGGAGTGTTTAAGTCAGTCCGTATAGCGTAGTAATATGCTTGGTTCTTGTTATTTAAAGTGATTATGTGTTGTTTTTGTTTTGATTTGTTTGAGATTATATAGGTAGGATTGTTCGGAATGATCCAGGTTTGACAGTTTTATTTTACTTTGAGTAGGCCTAACTTCATTTTTTGAAGTAGTTGAGTTGATTTCCTAGTTTATCTAGGCATGCTAGTTTCGCTTGAATTTGAATAGAGGGTTTAGTGTTCAAGCTTGGTATGAGGTTATGGATTTGATTGGAATGGATGCTAGGGCTTGGTTTGTTTTGGATAAGGTGTAGTTGGTCTACCTAGGATTGGCTAGACTCAGTTTCATGGGATTTGAAACAATGCCTTTAATTAAACCGTAGCTATATCAGACATGTACCAGATTGGTTAAGCTTTATTGAGAGTTTTCGTTGAAATTGAATAGTATAAAGTTGTTTGCATTTAGTTACAATTTTGTTTTGTTTGATTTATCTTGGTCTTGACAGGTAGGACTGTTTGGATAATGTTGGGTTGTTCGGATTGATTTTTGCTAGGTTTTGCTTCGATGGTTTTGATTTGGCAATGTCTCGGTGTCTTGGATTGGATTGGTTAATGAATGATAGATTGGGCTGGCATTGTGTGGTTGTATAGGTTCTACTTTGCATTGGCCATGCTTGGATTCGTTTGGGCTCTGTTGTAATGGATTCGCTTTGGACTCGTTGCTATGTTGCAGCTGATAATTTGATAATATTTTTTGGTTGTTAATAACCCTTCGGTTTGAGTGATTATAAGTTGTTTGAATAATTCTTGATTTGAATAATGAAACCTCTTTATATGCTTGTTAGAAAACAAGGAGATTTCGGCGCATACAAGGACGTTTGTGCAGGCGGTGGGGATTAGTTTGAGTTTATTTTCTACTTTATCTAAATATGCTGGGCTTGTTTAAGTTAGAGAGTTTAGAGTAGAAATAAGCTTGGTTCTTGTTGGTTAAATTGATTAATTTCTGGTATTTGCTTTGATTTGTTTTAGGTTATATAGGCTGGATTGTTTGGAAGGATTCAGGTTTATTGGTTTTATTTTACTTTGAATAGATAATTCCATCTTTTCAAGAAGTTGAGTTGATTTCCTAGTTTATCTAGGCATGCTAGTTTCATTTAAATTAGAATAAAGGGTCTACTGTTCTTTTATGCTCGGCTTGGGATTCAGGATTTAACTGGTGGTCGATTGGATGGTTAGGATAGTTTTGGATATGGTGTAGTTAGTTGGTTCTATCTTGGTTTGGGTTGACTAAGTTTCATGCGATTTGGAAAATTGCCCTAAATTAACCATAGCTATATCAGATGTGTACCGGATTCGTTAAGCTATGCTGGGTTGAATTCATTTGTATCTCTGGGGAGGTTTTGGTGAAAACGAGTACTCTAAAATTATTAGCATCGAGTTACAGTATTGTTGGGTTTGTTTTATTTTTGTCTTGTGATAGGTAAGTCGGTCAAGATAATCTTGGCTTTTCTGGAATGATTTCAGCTATGTTTTGCTTGGATGGTTTTGATGTGGCAATGTGTTGATATTCTTAATTGGGCTGATAGTGTATCATTTTTTTTATTCTAATTTGTACTACTGCCCATGTTTGGTTTCGTTTGGTCTCTGTTGTGTTGGATTCGATTGGGATTGTTCTTTTAAGATTTTGAGAATCATTATATTTCATAGGTTGTAGCTGATAATTTGATAACGTTGGTTTTGGAGAACCCTTGGCTTCGAGTGATTGTAAGTGGCTTAAATAATTTTGGATTTGAATAATGAAACCCCTTTATATTGTTGTTAGAAGACAGAGAGGGTTTGTGTGAAAGGATAAATTCTATGCGGACAGTGGTGATTAGTTTGAATCTGCTTGTATGACTTTTATTGCCACTTATAAATGCTGAGTGAGTTTGATTTAGTTTATAATGGGTTGTTTCAAATTAGAATACTAAGTTTAGATTTGTAATATGCTTCTCCCTTACTGGTTGAAAGAACTGTATAAAGTTTTTGCTTTCATTTGCTTAATTTGTTTAGCGGAATTGTTTGGATTGATCCTAGTTTATTTGTTTTTATTTTTAATTTTAATAGCCATGTTTTAATCGACTAAAGGAGTTGAGTTCATTTTCTACTTTCTCTAAATATGCTGGGAGTGTTTAAGTCAGTCAGTTTAGCGTAGTAATATGCTTGGTTCTGGTTATTTAAAGTGATTATGAGCTGTTTTTGTTTTTATTTGTTTGAGATTATATAGGTAGGATTGTTCGGAATGATCCAGGTTTGACAGTTTTATTTTACTTTGATTAGGCCTAACTTCACTTTTTGAAGTAGTTGAGTTGATTTCCTAGTTTATCTAGGCATGCTAGTTTCGCTTGAATTTGAATAGAGGGTTTAGTGTTCTATTAGCTTGGTAGGAGGTTATTGATTTGATTGGAATGGATGCTAGGGCTTGATTTGTTTTGGATAAGGTGTAGTTGGTCTACCTAGGATTGGCTAGACTCAGTTTCATGGGATTTGAAACAATGCCTTTAATTAAACCGTAGCTATATCAGACGTGTACGAGATTGGTTAAGCTTTATTGAGAGTTTTTGTTGAAAGTGAGTAGTATAAAGTTGTTTGCATTTAGTTACAATTTTGTTTTGTTTGATTTATCTTTGTCTTGATAGGTAGGACGGTTTGGATAATGTTCGGTTGTTTGGAATGATTTTTGCAAGGTTTTGCTTCGATGGTTTTGATTTGGCAATGTCTCGGTGTCTTTGATTGGATTGGTTAATGAATGACAGATTGGGCCGGCATTGTGTGGTTGTATAGGTTCTACTTTGCATTGGCCATGCTTGGATTCGTTTGGGCTCTGTGGTAGTGGATTAGCTTTGGACTCGTTTCTATGTTGCAGCTGATAATTTGATAATATTTTTTGCTTGTTAATAACCCTTCGGTTTGAGTGATTATAAGTTGTTTGAATAATTCTTGATTTGAATAATGAAACCTCTTTATATGCTTGTTAGAATACTAAGTTTAGATTTGTAATATGCTTCTCCCTTACTGGTTGAAAGAACTGTATAAAGTTTTTGCTTTCATTTGTTTAATTTTTTTAACGGAATTGTTTGGATTGATCCTAGTTTATTTGTTTTTATTTTTAATTTTAATAGCCGTGTTTTAATCGACTAAAGGAGTTGACTTCATTTTCTACTTTCTCTAAATATGCTGGGAGTGTTTAAGTCAGTCGGTTTAGCGTAGAAATATGCTTGGTTCTGGTTATTTAAAGTGATTATGAGCTGTTTTTGTTTTGATTTGTTTGAGATGAGATAGGTAGGATTGTTCGGAATGATCCAGGTTTGACGGTTTTATTTTACTTTGAGTATGCCTAACTTCATTTTTTGAAGTAGTTGAGTTGATTTCCTAGTTTATCTAGGCATGCTAGTTTCGCTTGAATTTGAATAGAGGGTTTAGTGTTCTATTAGCTTGGTAGGAGGTTATGGATTTGATTGGAATGGATGCTAGGGCTTGGTTTGTTTTGGATAAGGTGTAGTTGGTCTACCTAGGATTGGCTAGACTCAGTTCCATGGGAATTGAAACAATGCCTTTAAACCGTAGCTATATCAGACGTGTACCAGATTGGTTAAGCTTTATTGAGAGTTTTCGTTCAAAGTGAGTAGTATAAAGTTGTTTGCATTTAGTTACAATTTTGTTTTGTTTGATTTATCTTTGTCTTGATAGGTAGGACGGTTTGGATATTGTTGGGATGTTTGGATTCATTTTTGCTTGGTTTTGCTTCGATGGTTTTGATTTGGCAATGTGTCGGTGTCTTTGATTGGATTGGTTAATGAATGACAGATTGGGCCGGCATTGTGTGGTCGTATAGGTTCTACTTTGCATTGGCCACGCTTGGATTCGTTTGGGCTCTGTTGTAGTGGATTCGCTTTGGACTCGTTTCTATGTTGCAGCTGATAATTTGATATGTTTTTTTGGTTGTTAATAACCCTTCGATTTGAGTGATTATAAGTTGTTTGAATAATGAAACCTCTTTATATGCTTGTTAGAATACAAGGAGAGTTCGATGGATATAAGGACGTTTGTGCGGGCGGTGGGGATTAGTTTGAATATATTTGTATGGGTTTTTGTGGAACTTATAATTTTGAGTGAGTGGATTTAGTTTATCAAGATATGGTTCGTTTAATAGGTCTGTTTTAATCTTATAAAGGATTTGAGTTTATTTTCTATTTTATCTAAATATGCTGGGCTTGTTTAAGTTAGTGTGTTTAGAGTAAAAATAAGCTTGGTTCTTGTTGGTTAAATTGATTAATTTCGGGTATTTGCTTTGATTTGTTTTAGGTAATATAGGCTGGATTGTTTGGAATGATCCAGGTTTATTGGTTTTTTTTCACTTTGAATATGTATAATTCCATCTTTTAAAGTAGTTGAATTGATTTCCTTGTTTATCAAGGCATGCTAGTTTCGTTTAAATTAGAACAAAGGGTTTAGTGTTCTTTTATACTCGGCCTGGGATTCAGGATTTAACTGGTGGTCGATTGGATGGTTTGGATAGTTTTGGATATGGTGGAGTTAGGTGGTTCTATCTTGGTTTGGGTTGACTACGTTTCATGCGATTCGGAAAATTGCCCTAAATTAACCGCAGCTATATCAGATGTGTACCGGATTCGTTAAGCTATGCTGGGTTGAATTCATTTGTATCTCTGAGGAGGTTTTGGTGAAAATGAGTACTCTAAAATTATTAGCATCTAGTTACAGTATTGTTTGGTTTGTTTTATTTTTGTCTTGTGATAGGTAAGTCGGTCAAGATAATCTTGGTTTTTCTGGAATGATTTCAGCTATCTTTTCCTTCGATGGTTTTGATGTGGCAAAGTGTTGATATCCTTAATTGGGCTGATACTGTATCATTTTTTTTATTCTAATTTGTACTGCTGCCCATGCTTGGTTTCGTTTGGTCTCTGTTGTGTTGGACTCGATTGGGATTGTTCTTTTAAGATTTTGAGAATCATTATATTTCATAGGTTGCAGCTGATAATTTGATAACGTTGGTTTTGGAGAACCCTTGGCTTCGAGTGATTGTATGTGGCTTAAATAATTTTGGATTTGATTAAGGAAACCCCTTTATATTGTTGTTAGATGACAAAGAGGGTTTGTGTGAAAGGATAAATTCTATGCGGCCAGTGGTGATTAGTTTGAATCTGCTTGTACGACTTTTATTGCCACTTATAAATGCTGAGTGAGTTGATTTAGTTTATAATGGGTTGTTTCAAGTTAGAATACTAAGTTTAGATTTGTAGTATGCTTCTCTCTTACTGGTTGAAAGAACTGTATTAAGTTTTTGCTTTCATTTGTTTAATTTGTTTAACGGAATTGTTTGGATTGATCTTAGTTTATTTGTTTTTATTTTTAATTTTAATAGCCATGTTTTAATCGACTAAAGGAGTTGAGTTCATTTTCTACTTTCTCTAAATATGCTGGGAGTGTTTAAGTCGGTCCGTTTAGCGTAGTAATATGCTTGGTTCTGGTTATTTAAAGTGATTATGTGTTGTTTTTGTTTTGATTTGTTTGAGATTTTATAGGTAGGATTGGTCAGAATGATCTAGGTTTGACGGTTTTATTTTACTTTGAGTATGCCTAACTTCAATTTTTGAAGTAGTTGAGTTGATTTCCTAGTTTATCTCGGCATGCTAGTTTCGCTTGAATTTGAATAGAGGGTTTAGTGTTCTATTCGCTTGGTAGGAGGTTTTGGATTTGATTGGAATGGATGCTAGGGCTTGGTTTGTTTTGGATAAGGTGTAGTTGGTCTACCTAGGATTGGCTAGACTCAGTTTCATGGGATTTGAAACAATGCCTTTAATTAAACCGTAGCTATATCAGACGTGTACCAGATTGGTTAAGCTTTATTGAGAGTTTTCGTTGAAAGTGAGTAGTATAAAAGTTGTTTGCATTTAGTTACAATTTTGTTTTGTTTGATTTATCGTTGTCTTGATAGGTAGGACGGTTTGGATAATGTTGGGATGTTTGGATTCATTTTTGCTAGGTTTTGCTTCGATGGTTTTGATTTGGCAATGTCTCGGTGTCTTTGATTGGATTGGTTAATGAATGACAGATTGGGCCGGCATTGTGTGGTTTTATAGGTTCTACTTTGCCTTGGCCACGTTTGGATTCGTTTGGGCTCTGTTGTAGTGGATTCGCTTTGGACTCGTTTCTATGTTGCAGCTGATAATTTGATATGTTTTTTTGGTTGTTAATAACCCTTCGGTTTGAGTGATTATAAGTTGTTTGAATAATTCTTGATTTGAATAATGAAACCTCTATATATGCTTGTTAGAATACAAGGAGAGTTCGATGGATATAAGGACGTTTGTGCGGGCGGTGGGGATTAGTTTGAATATATTTGTATGGGTTTTTGTGGAACTTATAATTTTGAGTGAGTGGATTTAGTTTATCAAGATATGGTTCGTTTAATTGGTCTGTTTTAATCTTATAAAGGATTTGAGTTTATTTTCTATTTTATCTAAATATGCTGGGCTTGTTTAATTAGTGAGTTTAGAGTAGAAATAAGCTTGGTTCTTGTTGGTTAAATTGATTAATTTCTGGTATTTGCTTTGATTTGTTTTAGGTTATATAGGCTGGATTGTTTGGAATGATCCAGGTTTATTTGTTTTATTTTACTTTGAATAGGTATAATTACATCATTTAAAGAAGTTGAGTTGATTTCCTAGTTTATCAAGGCATGCTAGTTTCGTTTAAATTAGAATAAAGGGTTTAGTGTTCTTTTATGCTCGGCTTGGGATTCAGGATTTAACTGGTGGTCGATTGGATGGTTTGGATAGTTTTAGATATGGTGTAGTTAGTTGGTTCTATCTTGGTTTGGGTTGACTAAGTTTCATGCGATTTGGAAAATTGCCCTAAATTAACCGTAGCTATATCAGATGTGTACCGGATTCGTTAAGCTATGCTGGGTTGAATTCATTTGTATCTCTGGGGAGGTTTTGGTGAAAACGAGTACTCTAAAATTATTAGCATCTAGTTACAGTCCTGTTTGGTTTGTTTTATTTTTGTCTTGTGATAGGTAAGTCGGTCAAGATAATCTTGGCTTTTCTGGAAAGATTTCAGCTATGTTTTCCTTCAATGGTTTTGATGTGGCAAAGTGTTGATATCCTTAATTGGGCTGATAGTGTATCATTTTTTTTATTCTAATTTGTACTGCTGCCCATGTTTGGTTTCGTTTGGTCTCTGTTGTGTTGGATTCAATTGGGATTGTTCTTTTAAGATTTTGAGAATCATTATATTTCATAGGTTGCAGCTGATAATTTGATAACGTTGGTTTTGGAGAACCCTTGGCTTCGAGTGATTGTATGTGGCTTAAATAATTTTGAATTTGAATAATGAAACCCCTTTATATTGTTGTTAGAAGACAAAGAGGGTTTGTGTGAAAGGATAAGTGATTAGTTTGAATCTGCCTGTTTGACTTTTATTGCCACTTATAAATGCTGAGTGAGTTGATTTAGTTTATAATGGGTTGTTTCAAGTTAGAATACTAAGTTTAGATTTATAGTATGCTTCTCTCTTACTGGTTGAAAGAACTGTATAAAGTTTTTGCTTTCATTTGTTTAACGGAATTGTTTGGATTGATCCTAGTTTATTTGTTTTTATTTTTAATTTTAATAGCCATGTTTTAATCGACTAAAGGAGTTGAGTTCATTTTCTACTTTCTCTAAATAAGCTGGGAGTGTTTAAGTCAGTCCGTTTAGCGTAGTAATATGCTTGGTTCTGGTTATTTAAAGTGATTATGTGTTGTTTTTGTTTTGATTTGTTTGAGATTATATAGGTAGGATTGGTCAGAATGATCTAGGTTTGACGGTTTTATTTTACTTTGAGTATGCCTAACTTCATTTTTTGAAGTAGTTGAGTTGATTTCCTAGTTTATCTAGGCATGCTAGTTTCGCTTGAATTTGAATAGAGGGTTTAGTGTTCTATTAGCTTGGTAGGAGGTTTTGGATTTGATTGGAATGGATGCTAGGGCTTGGTTTGTTTTGGATAAGGTGTAGTTGGTCTACCTAGGATTGGCTAGACTCAGTTTCATGGGATTTGAAACAATGCCTTTAATTAAACCGTAGCTATATCAGACGTGTACCAGATTGGTTAAGCTTTATTGAGAGTTTTCGTTGAAAGTGAGTAGTATAAAGTTGTTTGCATTTAGTTACAATTTTGTTTTGTTTGATTTATCTTTGTCTTGATAGGTAGGACGGTTTGGATAATGTTTGGATGTTTGGTTTCATTTTTGCTAGGTTTTGCTTCGATGGTTTTGATTTGGCAATGTCTCGGTGTCTTTGATTGGATTGGTTAATGAATGACAGATTGGGCCGGCATTGTGTGGTTTTATAGGTTCTACTTTGCATTGGCCACGCTTGTAGTGGATTCGCTTTGGACTATTTTCTATGTTGCAGCTGATAATTTGATAATTTTTTTTGGTTGTTAATAACCCTTCGGTTTGAGTGATTATAAGTTGTTTGAATAATTCTTGATTTGAATAATGAAACCACTATATATGCTTGTTAGAATACAAGGAGAGTTTGGTGGATATAAGGACGTTTGTGCGGGCGGTGGGGATTAGTTTGAATATATTTGTATGGGTTTTTTTGGAACTTATAATTTTGAGTGAGTGGATTTAGTTTATCAAGATATGGTTCGTTTAATAGGTCTGTTTTAATCTTATAAAGGATTTGAGTTTATTTTCTATTTTATCTAAATATGCTGGGCTTGTTTAAGTTAGTGAGTTTAGAGTAGAAATAAGCTTGGTTCTTGTTGGTTAAATTGATTAATTTCTGGTATTTGCTTTGATTTGTTTTAGGTTATATAGACTGGATTGTTTGGAATGATCCGGGTTTATTGGTTTTATTTTACTTTGAATAGGTATAATTCCATCTTTTCAAAAAGTTGAGTTGATTTCCTAGTTTATCTAGGCATGCTAGTTCGTTTAAATTAGAATAAAGGGTTTAGTGTTCTTTTATGCTCGGCTTGGGATTCAAGATTTAACTGGTGGTCGATTGGATGGTTTGGATAGCTTTGGATATGGTGTAGTTGGTTCTATCTTGGTTTTGGTTGACTAAGTTTCATGGGATTTGGAAAATTGCGCTAAATTAGCTGTAGTTACAGTATTGTTGGGTTTGTATTATTTTTGTCTTGTGATAGGTAAGTTGGCACTACAAAGCTGATTACCCGGAGTGTGGGTTCCTCAACCATCGTGGTCCCGAACTGTATTCCGACACTTAGTAGGGGGAGCCTTGTATACACCGAGGTGAGTGACATAGTAGGGTACATGCCCGACCTGTCTGCACCCGGGTTAAGTTGGCATTGGTTGTCTCTTACGGGTTTAATTTGTTGCCTGCCAGGGCGGGCTATCTATCATAGGGTTCCTGGGCGAAGTGCATGTGCCTTAGGTATTGCAAGCATTTAGCCTATGCCGATGAGACAACTAGATATTGTATGCTGCCGAGGTCTTTTCATTATCTCAGGTTCTAGCACTTAGGCTGGAGGAGTGGATCATGGCCCACTCTCGGAGTCTGCCCATGCCATAGAGGCGGCTAGGTCCTGTTGTGCCGAGGTCATGCCAGCTCGGCGTTCTTTGCCCTTAGGCTCTAGGGGTGACTTATAGTCTATTTTTGAGGTTTGCCCATGCCTCAAAGGTGACCGGGTCTTATTGTGCCGAGGTCATGTTAGCTCGGCATTTTTGCCCTTGGGCTTTGGGAGCGGCTCGTGGCCTACTTGGTTGCTACAGATAGTATTGTCTTAAGTTGACAATGTTCCATGCCCGAGGTACTTGTTTCCCTTCAAGGGTCTCGAGCTCGTACGTTCCTTCCCCGAGCACTCGCTTCACTCGGTAGGGACCTTCCCAGTTGGACCCTAGCTTGCCAACGCCAGGCTCAGGTACCATAACTTTACGAAGGACCAGGTCGCCAACGCGGAGGTTTCGCCTCTTGACCCTGGCGTTATAGTACCGAGCTACTCTCTGTTGGTAGGCTGCGGTCCTGATGTACGCGAGGTCCCTTATTTCGTCGAGTAGATCGAGGTTGGTGCGTAGCTCATCTTCGTTCGTTTGATGACTATATGCTTCTAGTCGCAGCGTAGGCACTTCGATCTTTGCAGGGATTACTACTGGTTCGGTGTCGTAGGTGAGATTGAAGAGTGTTTCTCCCGTAGCGGTCTTCTCCGTGGTCCGGTATGCCCATAGAACACTGGGTAGTTCATCTGCCCACAATCCTTTAGCTCGGTCCAACCGTGCCTTTAATCCGCGGAGGATGGCTCTGTTCGTTACTTCTGCCTGACCATTTGCTGGAGGGTGTGCGACTTATGTAAAGTTCTGTCGGATTCCCATGTCTTGGCACCAGTCTTGGAATTTGATGTCTTCGAACTGTTTGCCATTGTCGGAAATCAATACCCGAGGTAATCCGAAGCGGCATACAATGTTTTTCCAAAAGAAGTTTTGGACATTTTGGGCTATGATCGTTACGAGGGATTCGACTTCTACCCACTTGGTAAAATAATCCACTGGTACCACTAATAACTTCTTCCTTCCACCCGTTGCTGGCGGGAATGGCCCAAGTAGATCGATGCCCCACTGTGCAAAGGGCCACGGACTGGTGAGATACTTGAGGTCGGCAGTGGGTTGGTGGTGAATATTGACATGTCTATGGCATTTGTCACATTTTCTAACTAGTTCAATGGCATCTGCCTTCATTGTTGGCTAATAATACCCTTGTCGAAGCACTTTCTCGGCAAGGGCCCTGCCCCCCAAGTGCTCGCCGCACAACCCCTCATGAGTGTCGCGGAGTACGAGTTCGGCTTTGGTAGGCTGCAAGCAACGCAGATAGAGGAGCGTGTAGGATCTCCTGTACAGCCGCTCGTCTATCATGACGTATTTGGCTGCCTGGCGCTGCACCCTTCTGGCTGCATTGCGATCTGCAGGGAGGGTCCCGTGTAGCAAGAAGCTCGCGAGCGGGTCAATCCAGCTCGGCTCTGCTTGAACGACGGGAGCGACCTCCTTTGCCCCCTGAGAATGCTAGGCCGAGACAGGTCCTCTCTATGTACACGGTTCTCATGGTGATGTCGCTAGTGTTGGCTAACTTCGATAGGGCGTCGGCCTCAGCATTCTCCGACCTAGGGATCTGTCTGATGAAGTGTGACTGAAAGTCGAGCAGGGCCTCTCTAACTTTGGTCAAGTAGGCAATCATGGTTGGCTCGCGAGCTTCATACTCGTCGGTGACCTGGGTTAACCACGAGCTGGGAGTCGCTGCAGATAACAATGTTCTTTGCTTTTACTTCTCAAGCTAGGGCTAGTCCAGCTATCAACGCCTCGTACTCTGCTTCATTGTTAGACGCCGCGAACTCGAAGCGTAGCGCGTATTCCAGTTTCGTGCCGCTTGGGCCGTGTAGAACTATTCCGGCTCCGCTGCCCTGTTGGTTTGAGGAGCCATCTACGTGAAGGATCCAGGGCTCCTCATCCCAGCTCACGGTTGGCCGAGCTAGGAGAGATGCCACACTGGCTGCTATCTCATGGGGTTCAGACTCGACCGACCTGGGAGCTTCAGGCTCACCCGAGCTGGGAGCCTTGTGCTCAACCGGCCTGGGGACTTCGGAGCTGAATGTGCATTCGACTATGAAATCTGCTAAGGCTTGGGCCTTAATGGCAGTTCGCGGGTTGTACTGGAGGTCGTACTCGCTGAGCTCAACGGCCCACTTCGTCAACCGACCAGAGACCTCGGGCTTAAGCAATACTTGCCTCAGAGGTTTATCGGTGAGGACGATAACAGTATGAGCTTGGAAGTACGGGTGGAGCTTCCGAGCTGCGATTATCAGTGCGTATGCTAGCTTTTCCATCTCCGGGTATCTCATTTATGCTGCCTGCAATACTTTACTAACATAATAGATGGTTCATTGGACCCGATCTACTTCCTTTATTAGTACCGAACTGACCACTTCGTCGCTCGCCGAGAGGTATAGTTCTAAAACATTGCCCTCCTCGGGCCGGGTTAAGGTCGGCACACTAGCGAGGTATTTCTTGAGCTCGTCGAAGGTGAGCTGGCAGCCTTGGGTCCATTCGAACCCTTTGCTCTTAATTGCCTTAAAGAATGGAAGACAGCGGTCCGCCGATTTAGACATGAAGCGACCCAGGGCGGCTATGCAGCCATTCAACCTCTGAACCTCCTTCAACTTCCGGGGTGGTCTCATATCTAAAATGGCCTTAATCTTATCCGGGTTGGCTTCGATGCCGTGCCGGTTAACGATGTATCCTAGGAACTTGCCCGAGGTCACACCAAACACACACTTGTTTGGGTTCAGTGTCATATTAAACTTACACAGAATTTCAAAAGCAGAATGCAAATCTTGTATTAATTCATGTGAGAATTGAGTTTTGACGACCATGTCGTCTACATAGCATTCTACTTTTCTGTCGATTAACGGTGCAAACAACTTATTTACAAGCCTTTGAAAGGTTGCCCCTGCGTTTTTCAACCCGAAGGGCATAACCTTGTAACAGTATAGGCCGAATTCCGTGATGAAGGCAGTCTTTTCTTCGTGATGAAGGCAGTCTTTTCTTCGTCTGCCGGGTCCATCTTGATTTGGTTATAGCCCGAATAGGCGTCCAAGAAACTTAGCAACTCGTGCCCTGAGGTCGCATCCACCAAACAGTCGATTCTGGGGAGCGGGAAGCAGTCTTTCGGGCAAGCCCGGTTCAGGTCGGTGTAGTCGACGCACATGCGCCACTTGCCATTGGCCTTCTTTACCAGGACAGGGTTGGCTACTCAACTCGGGTAGTGGACTTCTCTTATGAAGTCAACTGCGGTGAGCTTTTCGACCTCCTCGTCGACCGCTTTCCACCACTCCGGGGCTAGGTTGCGTTTCTTCTGTCTAACGGGCCTAACTACAGGATCAGTATTCAGCTTGTGAGTTATGAGTTCGGGGTCTATACCGAGCATCTCTGCCGCGGACCATGCAAAAATATCTAAATTTTGAAGCAGTAACTTACCAGTCCGGATCGTAGAGGTTCCTGGACAGAAGCGCCGATCTGAAGCGTCCGAGCTGGGTTTGCTGCCGAGGTCGGAACTGCGACTGTTTCTTCTGTGGGTGCGGCTTGTTCTTCGCCTTGCTCCATGGGCCGCTCCAGCTCGAGGTCATCGGCCACCTTGGTTTTTTCCGTTCAAGGCGGCGACGTAGCACTTGCGGGATTCGAGCTGGTCGCCCCGCGATACCCCCACACCAAAGTCTGTTGGAAACTTCATAGCCAAATGGTAAGTGGAGACCACCGCCCGTAGGGCATGGGTGATTAGTCGAACTTAATTTGTTTATAAACTAAAATAATTTAGTAAGTTCAGTAAATATTTTTTAACTTAAAAGCATAACTACCTGGCACTACCTGTCAACAAGTTTAATCCCAACCCAAACTTGGCACTACCTGTGAACAAGTTTAATCCCAACCTCCTTAACTTGTTAATAAATTATTAATTAATGAAGTCAATTAGTTAATTAAATAAATAGAAATCTATGGATTATAATTTTCTTAATTTTGTAAAATATATAATTGAATAATTTAATAAAATAAAATAAATAAATATCCAAGCTACCTAGACCAATCCCCACCTGTTGACAACCCTTAAATATTGGACACTGAGCAGTAAGACAGAGAGGGATATAAATAAGTAATCTAGTAAATTAAATCAATAAAATCTTTTAAGTTTTTAAAATAAGTATATTAATAATTAAGCAAGAAAAAGAGAGAGTAGTTAGCTCTTTATTAATGGCTTCATTGTAAATAGTTACATGTTAGCAACAAATATGGAAGAGAGATTTCTAGAAAATGAGAAAGAGACAAAGAACAAAAATTTCCTTATCGCAATCCGAGCTTTATATGATGGTCGGGCACAGGCTCAAAATCTAGGATTGATGGTTGGCCTAGGCCTAGACTTGGGCCTTAATGAGTTCTGTTGATATAAATGCAAAGCCCAAACTAGACGTGGCCCAACCAAAGAAAAGGTTTAACCCCAACCGATACCTATCCAATTTATAAACCTAAAAATTTTGCTCGGGTTGGGGTGGAATCTATGGATTATTAACTACTTGAATAATTTAATAAATTAAATAAATAGGAACCTATGGATACCAATTTAGTTAATTTTGTAAAATAATTAATGATTAATTTGGTTTAGCAAAATAAATAAATAAAATTACATTTATTATTGGGATGGGACAGGTACACCCTATCCCACACCTCACTAAACATATTAATTAACCTAAAAGTAGTCTCCGGGAGAGAGAGAAAATAATTGATTAATTAGTTAATTAAAGAATTCAATAAATTAAATAATAGAAATCTATGGATAATAATTTACTTAATTTTATACCATAGATAAATCAATAATTAACTTTAACAAAAAAATATAAATAAATATTCACTTGTGATTGGTGCAAGACTAGTCCAAGATATCCCCAACCAAACTTGCATCATTGACAACAGTAAATATTGGTCACAGGTTGAATTAAATGAATAAAACTTTATGGAGAATAATTTATTTAATATATTAAAACAAATAAATGAATAGTTTAATTTAGTAAAATAAATAAATAAATTTTTAGTTATTATTGGGACAAGACATGTACAGCCTATTCGACACCAGAACTAATCCGTTGTTCAAAAATTAAATCATCAATTAGATGAATAATTTAGTTACGTAAATAAATAATATTTATGGATAATAATTTACTAACTTTTGGAAAAATAAATAAATATCCAAACTATCTAGATCTAAACCCAATCCATTGACAACCCTAAATATGTAACTCAAGAGGGAGAGAGAGAGAGAGAGAGAGAGAGAGAAATAATTTGTTTATAAACTAAAATAATTTAATAAGTTCAGTAAATATTTTTTAACTTAAAAACATAACTATATAAGTAATTAGGTGAGAAAATGTGAAAAACAAAGAATTTCATCACCATGATTCGGGATCTATATGAACTTCAGGCTCATGCTCAAGATGTAGGCTCGAAGTTCAACCTGGACTCAAACTTGTGCAAAAATATGTTCTATTGATCTCGTTAATAATTTTAATCCAAGCTGAGATCTAACCTATTAATAGCCCTAAATATTAGGCTTAGGGAGAGAGATTCAAATAACTAAATGGTTAAATAAATTATTAATTACTTGGATAATTTAGTAAATTAAAAAATAGAAATCTATGGATAATATTTTACTTAATTTTGTAAAATAAACAAATCAACAATTTAATTTAATAAAATAACTAAATACTCATTTATTATTGGGTGTCGGGTTGAATCAAATAAATAAAAATTTATACATAATAGTTTATCTAATGTATTTAAATATATAAACGAATAATTTAGTTTAGTAAAATAAATAAATAAATAAAATTTCATTAATTATTAGTGATGTAGCGCGATCCGGTCACTCTTAGCTGGCGCTCGCGTGGCTCCTGGAAGATACCTGAGAAAAGTAAAATTCCCGGAGGGAGTTACCCGGCGGGAACACTCCGATGATTAAGTTAGTACTTGGTAGGAGAAGCAAGGAGGAAAATGAAGACTTAGAGTGGAGATAGCGCGCGTACTGTAGATGAATCCCCCTCCCACCTTGATGCTAAACTTCTTATAGCAAAAATCTGTTATCTCTCCCTGTCGTTCTCTGATAGGGTGGGTATAACCGTCACTGCCAACCTGCCGCAGCCGTTATTGGCAGGGCTGAGGTGGCACGCGCGCGGCCGTCACCGCTGGGTACGTGTCTATCAGGTGTAGGACACCTTCTAAAGGTGGCAGGCACGATGTTGCCTGACGAGGGACAGGGCTGCTGTCATCAGATTTGTCTGGTACGGCGGTCGGGCAGGAGATCTTCCTGCCTTCCCTCATGCGGCTCGTCAAGCTGCCACAAACTGGGGTGCTTCAGGGCAGATGGGTCCCTTCCTAGAAGCACCAAGGTGCTCCTTCCCAGGAAGGTAAAAGCTTGGTGCCCCTTAGGGGGGAGCCTGGGCTTTCCAAGCTGGGCGGGGGACAGACTCACCGGGGTATTAGAACTCAACGAGTTGACTCACTTGGCGTTTCCTCCGTACTGAATCGGGATCGTGCTGCTAGGCTGGACTGTGAATTAAATATTGGACACCGAGCAGTAAGATAGAGAGGGATATAAATAAATAATCTAGTAAATTAAATCAATAAAATCTTTTAACTTTTTAAAATAAGTATATAAATAATTAGGCAAGAAAAAGAGAGAATAATTAGTTCTTTATTAATGGCATCATTGTAAATAGTTACATGTTAGCAACAAATATGGAAGAGAGATTTCTAGAAAATGAGAAAGAGACAAAGAACAAAAACTTCCTTATCGCAATCCGAGCTTTATATGATGGTCGGGCACAGGCTCAAAATCAAGGAATGATGGTTGGCCTCGGCTTAGACTTGGGCCTTAATAAGTTCTATTGATATAAAGGCAAAACCCAAACCAGACGTGGCCCAACCAATGAAAAGGTTTAACCCCAACCGATACCTATCCAATTTATAAACCTAAAAATTTTGCTTGGTTTGGGGTGGAATCTATTAATTCTTAACTACTTGAATAATTTAATAAATTAAATAAATAGGAACCTATGGATACCAATTTCGTTAATTTTGTAAAATAATTAATGATTAATTTGGTTTAGCAAAATAAATAAATAAAATTACATTTATTATTAGGACGGGAAATGTACATCCTATCCCACACCTCACTAAACATATTAATTACCCTAAAAATAGTCTCCGGGAGAGAGAGAGAGAAAAAAAATAATTTGTTAGGAAAATAATTAATTATTTAGTTAATTAAAGAATTCGATAAATTAAGTAAATAGAAATCTATGGATAATAATTTACTTAATTTTATAAAATAGATAAATCAATAATTAAATTTAACAAAAAAAATATAAATAAATATTCACTTGTGATTGGTGCAAGACTAGTCCAACCTATCCCCAAACAAACTTGCATCATTGACAACAGTAAATATTAGTCACAGGTTGAATTAAATAAAAAAACTATATGGAGAATAATTTATTTAATATATTAAAACAAATAAATGAATAATTTAATTTAGTAAAATAAATAAATAAATTTTCAGTTATTATTGGGACAAGACTTGTACAACCTGTTTGACACCATAACTAATGCGTTGTTCATAAATAAAATCATTAATTAGATGAATAATTTAGTTACGTAAATAAATAAAACCTATGAATAATAACTTACTAACTCTTGGAAAAATAAATAAATATCCAAACTATCTAGATCTAAACCCAATCCAATAACAACCCTAAATATGTAACTCAGGAGGGGGAGAGAGAGAGAGAAATAATTTGTTTATAAACTAAAATAATTTAGTAAGTTCAGGAAATATTTTTTAACTTAAAAGCATAACTATAAAAGTAATTAGGTGAGAAAATGAGAGAAACAAAGATTTTCCTCACCATGATTAGGGCTCTAATAGGAACTTCAGGCTCATGCTCAATATGTAGGCCCGAAGTTTAACCTGGACACAGACTTGCGCATAAATATGTTCTATTGATCCCATTAATAATTTTAATCCAAGCTGAGACCTAACCTACTAATAGCCCTAAATATTAGGCTTAGGGAGAGAGGTTCTAATAACAAAATAGTTAAATAAATTATTAATTACTTGAATAATTTAGTAAATTAAAAAATAGAAATCTATGGATAATATTTTACTTAATTTTGTAAAATAAACAAATCAACAATTTAATTTAATAAAATAACTAAATACTCATTTCTTATTGGGTGCCGGATTGTATCAAATAAATAAAAATTTACACATAATAGTTTATCTAATGTATTTAAATATATAAACGAATAATTTAGTTTAGTAAAACAAAAGAATAAAAAAAAATTCATTAATTATTCGGACGGGACAGGTACATGCTATACCACACTAGACCTAACTCGTTGATAACCAAAAAAATAAGGATCTAGAGAAAGAGAAAAATAAATTATTAAATAATTTATTAAACTAAATAATAAAATCTATATATAATGACTCAATTCATTTAGTAAAATAATAAATAAATATCCAATCTATCTAAAACCATGCCCGGTCCATTGATAACCAAAAATATTAGACTCGGGGAGGGAGAGATACAGTGAAATAATTTTTTGATAAAATTAAATCGCTTAGAAAATTAAATAAAAAAAATTAACTTACTAAATTAAATATATAAATAAATTGGTGAGGGAATAAGAGAGTAATAAATAATAACACTTTCCTCGCCAGGCTCGACTCAAGAGATAGGTCTAATGGTTGGGCAACAAATATGGAAGAGAGATTTCTAGAAAATGATAAAGAGATAAAGAACAAAAATTTCCTTATTGCAATCCGAGCTTTATATGATGGTCGGGCACAGGCTCAAAATCTAGGATTGATGACTGGCCTAGGGCTTAGACTTGGACCTTAATAAGTTCTGTTGATATAAAGGCAAAGCCCAAACCAGACGTGGCCAAACCAATGAAAAGGTTTAACCCCAATCGATACCTATCCAATTTATAAACCTAAAAATTTTGCTCAGGTTGGGGTGGAATCTATGGATTATTAACTACTTGAATAATTTAATAAATTAAATAAATAGGAACCTATGGATACCAATTTTGTTAATTTTGTAAAATAACTAATGATTAATTTGGTTTAGCAAAATAAATAAATAAAATTACATTTATTATTAGGACGAGACAGGTACATCCTATCCCACACCTCACTAAACATATTAATTACCCTAAAAATAGTCTCTAGGAGGGAGAGAGAGAAATAATGTGTTAAGAAAAAAATTAATTAATTAGTTAATAAAAGAATTCAATAAATTAAGTAAATAGAAATCTACGGATAATAACTTACTTAATTTTATAAAATAGATAAATCAATAATTAACTTTAGCAAAAAAATATAAATAAATATTCCCTTGTGATTGGTGCATGACTAGTCCAAGCTATTCTCAACCAAACTTGCATCATTGACAACAGTAAATATTGGTCATAGGTTGAATTAAATAAATAAAAGTTTATGGAGAATAATTTATTTAATATATTAAAACAAATAAATGAATAATTTAATTTAGTAAAATAAATAAATAAATTTTCAGTTATTATTGGGACAAGACTTGTACAACCTATTTGACACCAGAACTAATCCGTTGTTGATAAATTAAATCATTACTTAGATGAAAAATTTAGTTACGTAAATAAATAAAACCTATGCAGAATAATTTACTAACTTTTGGAAAAATAAATAAATATCAAAACTATCTAGATCTAAACCCAATCCATTGACAACCCTAAATTTATAACTCAGGAGGGAGAGAGAGAGTGAGAGAAATAATTTGTTTATAAACTAAAATAATTTAGTAAGTTCACTAAATATTTTTTAACTTAAAAGCATAACTATATAAATAATTAAGTGAGAAAATGAGAAAAATAAAGAATTTCCTCACCATGATTCGTGCTCTATATGAACATCAGGCTCATTCTCAAGATGTAGGCCCGAAGTTCAACCGGGACTCAGACTTGTGCATAAATATGTTCTATTGATCCCGTTAATAATTTTAATCCAAGCTGTGACCTAACCTACTAATAGCCCTAAATATTAGGCTTAGGGAGAGAGATTCAAATAACTAAATGGTTAAATAAATTATTTACTCGAATAATTTAGTAAATTAAAAAATAGAAATCTATGGATAATATTTTACATAATTTTGTAAAATAAACAAATCAACAATTTAATTTAATAAAATAACTAAATACTCATTTATTATTGGGTGTCGGGTTGTATCAACTAAATAAAATATTATACATAATAGTTTATCTAATGTAAAACAAATAATTTAGTTTAGTAAAACAAAAGAGTAAAAAAAATTCATTAATTATTCGGACGAGACAGGTACATGCTATACCACACTAGACCTAACTCGTTGATAACCCAAAAAATAAGGATCTAGAGAAAGAGAAAAATAAATTATTAATTAATTTATTAAACTAAATAATAAAATCTGTATATAATGACTCAATTCATTTAGTAAAATAATAAATAAATATCCAATCTATCTAAAACCATGTCCGACCCATTGATAACCAAAAGTATTAGACTCAGGGAGGGAGAGATATAGTGAAATAATTTTTTGATAAAATTAAATCGCTTAGCAAATTAAATATATAAATAAATTGGTGATGAAATAAGAGAGTAATAAATAATAACACTTTCCTCGCGGGGCTCGACTCAAGAAATAGGTCTAATGGTTGGGACAAGCTTAAAGTTGGGCTTCAATATATTCTATTGAATAAAGACAGTCCAACCAAACTTGGCATTGCCTGTGAACAAGTTTAATCCCAACCTCCTTAACTTGTTAATAAATTATTAATTAATAAAGTCAATTAGCTAATTAAATAAATAGAAACCTATGGCGAATAATTTTCTTAGTTTTGTAAAATATATAATTGAATAATTTAATTTAATAAAATAATTAAATACCCAAGCTACCTAGACCAATCCCCACCTGTTGACAACCCTTAAATATTGGACACCGAGCAGTAAGATGGAGAGGGATATAAATAAATAATCTACTAAATTAAATCAATAAAGTCTTTTAACTTTTTAAAATAAATATATAAATAATTAGGGAAGAAAAAGAGAGAGTAGTTTGCTCTTTACTAATGGCATCATTGTAAATAGTTACATGTTAGCAACAAATATGGAAAAGAGATTTATAGAAAATGAGAAAGAGACAGAGAACAAAAATTTCCTTATCGCAATCCGAGCTTTATATGATGGTCGGGCACAGGCTCAAAATCAAGCAATGATGGTTGGCCTAGGTTTAGACTTGGGCCTTAATAAGTTCTGTTGATATAGGCAAAGCCCAAACAGACGTGGCCCAACCAATGAAAAGGTTTTACCCCAACCGATACCTATCCAATTTATAAACCTAAAAATTTTGCTCGGGTTGGGGTGGAATCTATGGATTATTAACTACTTGAATAATTTAATAAATTAAATAAATAGGAACCTATGGATACCAATTTAGTTAATTTTGTAAAATAATTAATGATTAATTTGGTTTAGCAAAATAAATAAATAAAATTACATTTATTATTGGGACGGGACAGGTACATCCTATCCCACACCTCACTAAACATATTATTTACCCTAAAAATAGTCTTCGAGAGAGAGAGAGAGAGAAATAATTTGTTAAGAAAATAATTAATTAATTAGTTAATTAAAGAATTCAATAAATTAAGTAAATAGAAATCTATGGATAATAATTTACTTAATTTTATAAAATAATTAACTTTAACAAATATAAATAAATATTCACTTGTGATTGGTGCAAGACTAGTGCAAGCTATTCTCAACCAAACTTGTATCATTGACAACAGTAAATATTTGGTCACAGGTTGAATTAAATAAATAAAACTTTATGGAGAATAATTTATTTAATATATTAAAACAAATAAATGAATAATTTAATTTAGTAAAATAAATAAATAAATTTTCAATTATTAATGGGACAAGACTTGTACAGCCTATTCGACACCAGAATTAATCCGTTCTTCATAAATTAAATCATTAATTAGATGAATAATTTAGTTACGTAAATAAATAAAACATATGAATAATAATTTACTAACTTTTGGAAAAATAAGTAAATATGCAAACTATCTAGATCTAAACCCAATCCATTAACAACCCTAAATATGTAACTCAGGAGGGTAAGAGAGAGAGAGAGAGAGAGAGAGAGAGAGAAATAATTTGTTTATAAACTAAAATAATTTAGTAAGTTCAGTAAATATTTTTTAACTTAAAAGCATAAATATATAAGTAATTAGGTGAGAAAATGAGAGAAACAAAGATTTTCCTCACCATGATTAGGGCTCTAATATGAACTTCAGGCTCATGCTCAAGATGTAGGCCTGAAGTTCAACCTGGACTCAGACTTGCGCATAAATATTTTCTATTGATCTCGTTAATAATTTTGATCCAAGCTGAGACCTAACCTACTGATAGCCCTAAAGTAATCCAAGCTGATAGACCTAACCTACTGATAGGGAGACCTAACATGGTATCTATGACGTCCATGTAATTGGTTATTACAAATATATTCATTAGTAAAATCATCTAGTGAGTACAGACAACCATAAGTTGTTGAATCAAATTTTTATAATAAAGAAACACCACATTCTTGCAATCTGGAAATATGCTTGCATATCATATGGGTAAAGTATATGAACTGCTATCAAAATTCACACTTGCAACAGATTGTGCACCCATATTGACAAGAAAAGCAATGCATACCCCTATCCCTGATGTTTGATTATAAAGATGAGTCTTAAATGAAATAAATCCATTTAAAGTAATCAAAAAATAACAACCCATATTGACAAGAAAATATTCACACAACATTAAACAAGAATAAACCCATTATAAAGAAGATATTTACACTTGCAACAACAGATTGAATGCCCATATTGACAAGAAAAGCAACCCATATTGACAAGAAAATATTCACACAACATTAAACAAGAATAAATCCATTTCAAAGCATGTGGTTAACTTTCAAATGTTTCTTTGCTGGTGTTGGTATGGATTAAAATTCTAGTACTTCGTCAACACCAGCATGTGGGCACAAATTCATGACAAATTGCATTTTCTTGGTCTTTTATAGGCTAACAACCAAGTTGAGCATATCTCCAATTAATAACTAATTGCATTCAATCTCATCCAAAAACCCAATAGAAAAGATTTCTGTTTCAATTGGTAATTTTTTAAGGAGTTAGAGTAATGTGTCCAACATTGATTTGTCAGAAAGATGTGAATAAAGTTTTGGATAGGGTCATTATTGCTAAAAATTCATGACTGTTGGCAAACCGCAAACATTTTCCTTCTGAACAATTAAATGACCAATGAAAATTAAGAAGCACTAGTGAGAAAATTGGACATACCGATTTGTACTCAAAAGGGAGCTAGAAAGTTAAAGATCTGCCTAGGGAGAGGAAGAGAGAGAGATTGCACAAATGAACCAAAACTCAAAAGGAAAATAAAAAAAAACCACAATATTCAAGCATCTAACAAGTCCCTAAAACTATCTCAAACATCTATTAATTGTTGCAAAATACAACCAACAACAGTTCTTTGTCTAATTAGGAAAAAAAGGCTAAAAAAGGTATTATAACAGATTTATTAAATTTAGGCAAAGCACATCAATTTGAACCAACTCAGATTACAAAGAAAGAGAGTACAATAAAATTGAGAATCAAAAGTCTGGTAATCTGATTCCATCATCACCAACAAGAATAATAATCTCCTTGGCCAGGCTCGCCTCAATATTTAGGGCCAATGGTTGGGCTGGGCTCGTACTTGGGCTTGAATATGTTCTTTTGCAGGTGGAGCTAGAAAATTTTCATGAAGGGGCCAAAGCGTAAGGTGGAATTTGGGGGTCTGGGGGGAATAAATATGCATGGTTAACAGTTTACATTGTTTCGGGCTAAGGCTTCAGGTTGGACCTATTGAAATTTTGACAAAATCCTAACCCTAACCCGGAAAATTTGCACCCCTAGAAAATTTACATGGAATAGTGGGGATTTTTTGGCCATAGGGGGGCCATGGCTCCCCTAGGTCCCCCTTGCCTCCACCCCTGTTCTTTTGATATAAAGACAAAGCCCAGCCTGAACGTGGCCTAAATTAGATAAATATTTTTTTTAACTTAATAAAATAATAGATGTTTATTAATGACACCATTACAAATAATTAGATATTTAGCAATAATTACAGAAGAGGGATTTTTAGCAATTTTTTTAATAAAATTATTTAACTTAATAATATAAATATATAAATAATAATGCAATAAAATGAGGAACAAAGAATTAAAATTTCCTAGTCATGCTTTGGGCTTTATATGAGGGTCGGCATCAAGCTTAAAGGTCTAGGCTTGATGGCCATCCCAGGCTCAGACTTGGGCTTGAATATGTTTTGTTGATATGAAGGCAAAGACCGACTTGAACCTGGCATGGACTGTGAACCAGTTTAATCCCAACTAAGACCTAACCTATTGATAGCCCTAAATAATAGGCTCGGAGAGAGAGAGAGAGAAATAACTTATTAGTTAAATATTGGTCATGGGTTGAATTAAATAAATAAAAATTTATGGAGAATAATTTATTTCATCTATTAAAACAAATAAATGACTAATTTAAATAAATAAAATTTCAGTTATTATTGGGACAAGACATGTATATCCTATCCGACAACATAATTAATCCATTGATAGACTTAAAAAGGGAGAGAGAAAGAGAAATACTTTGTTCATAAATTAAATCATTAATTAATTGAATAATTTAGTTAAGTAAAAAAATAAAATCTATGGATAATAATATACTAACTTTTGGTAAAATAAATAAATATCCAAGCTATCTAGATCTAAACCTAATCCGTTGACAACCCTAAATATTTAACTCGGAGAGGAAGAGAGAGAGAAATAACTTGTTTATAGAGTAAACAATTTAGTAAATTCAATAAATAACTTTTTTAACTTAATAACATAACTATATAAATAATTGGGTAAGAAAATGAGAGAGAAACAAAGAATTTTCTCACCGTTATATGAACGTCGGGCTCATGCTCAAGATCTAGGCCCGAAGGCCAACCCAAACTCAGACTTGGGCTTAAGTATACTCTATTGATATAAACGCAAATCCCAATCCAAACCTGGGCCCAACCCATTAATAATTTTAATCCCAAATGAGACCTAACCTACTAATAGACCTAAATATTAGGCTCGGGGAGAGAGATTGAAATAACTTAATTTTTAAATAAATTATTAACTACTTGAATAATTTAGTAAATTAAAAAAAAAGAAATCTATGGATAATATTTTCCTTAATTTTGTAAAATAAGCAAATCAATGATTTAATTTAATAAAATAACTAAATATTTATTTATTATTGGGGGTTGGGTTGAATCAAATAACTAAAAATTTATACATAATAGTTTATTTAATGTATTAAAATATATAAATGAATAACTTGGTTTAGTAAAATAAATAAATAAAATGTCATTTATTATTGGGACGGGATAGGTACATATCCCACTCTAGACCTAACTCGTTGATAGCCCAAAAAATAAGGATCCAGAGAGAGAGAGAGAGATAAATAATTTGTTAATAATATAATTTATTCATTAATTATATAATTTATTAAGCTAAATAATAAAATAAATATAATTTATTAATTACTTGAATAATTTAGTAAATTAAATAAATAGAAATCTATAGATAATAACTTAAGTTTGTAAAATAAATAAATCAATAAGTTAATTAAATAAAAATAAGTACTCATTTATTATTGGGTGCGGGTTGAATCAAATAAATATATAATTGTTTAATTTATTAAAATAAATAAATGAATAATTTGGTTTAATAATAAATAAATAAAATTTTAGTTGTTATTGGGACGGGTAGTTACCGCTATCCCTCACCTGACCTAACCCGTTGATAGCCCTAAAACTTAGGCTCCAGAAAAATCTCCAATTAATAAGTAATTGCATTTTCTTTTTTTTCGTGGGGTGAATAGAATGAAATTGAAATAGAGAAGGCTCATGTAAGAAAAAGAGTTAGGATTTAGGTCGTTATTCTTTCATCTGATTGAGAAAATCAGAACTGGAAGAATATGAGCTTTCTGTATCCATCAGATCGACCGAACAATTGTCACTAGAAGTAGTCGCGGATATTTTTCTTTTTTAAGGGATCACAGATCTTTTTTACATACAGGTCTATATAACATAGAAAAGCAGGATGACCATGACGTGTATGTGTGGGATGAACCAAATCCTCATTGAATTTTATTTTTCCATTAGAAGGGGCTCGTACCTGTTCTGCAGTACCTCCTGTGAATACTCCGTTGGTATGAAAAATTCTTAATGTTAGTTGAGTCCCTGGTTCTCCAATAGATTGACCCGCAATAATACCTACAGCTTCCCCAATTCGACCAAGTCGCCACAAACCTTTTCCTTCTAAACAATTAAATGTTTGGTTACCACCAATCAACATCAAGAAAAGCACCGGTGAGAAAATTCAACATACTGATTTGAACTCAAAAGGGACCCAGAGAGAGAGAGAGAGAGAAATCCAAGATTAAATCCAAGCATCTAACAAATCTCAAACCTCTATTAATTATGTGACAAGCTATCACACAACACAAGACCTACTTGTCCTATTTAACTTATTAAAATAAATAAATGAATAATTTAATTTAGTAAAATAAATTTCTTAAGATGCAAATAAGTAAAAGCATTTGGTTTACTTTCAAATTTTAAATAACTCTTTGCCAGTGTTAGTATGGATTAAAATTCTAGTACTTCGACAACACCAGCATGTGGGCACAAATTCATGATGGATTGCATTTTTTTGGTCTTTACAAGCTAACAACCAAGCTGAGCATATCTCCAATTAATAAGTAATTGCATTCAACCTTATCCAAAAATTCAATAGAAAATCAATTAATAAGTAATGTGTCCAAAATTGATTTGTTAGAGAGATGTGATTAAAGTTTTGAACAGGGTCTTTATAGCTAAAAATTCACGACTATTGGCAAACCTTTTCCTTCTAAACATTTAAATGACCAATGAAAATAAGAAGAACTGATGAGAAAAAAATCCAAGCATCTAACAAGTCCTTAAACTATCTCAAACCTCTATTAATTATTGCAAAATACAAGCAACAACTATTCTTTGTCTAACTAGGACAAAAAAAGACTTGGGAAAAGCACATCAATGTAAACCAGCACAGACTAAAATCACTAATCTCTAAAACAATTGAAGCATTACCTGGTTACCTGGTTACCTGATTCCATCATCACCAACAATATAGGTTGCCATTCCCGCAGAAAGCCCAGCATTGTAAGATTAAACCTATACATAATCATCAAAAAGGTATGGACCCAATACTGGCTCACTGTTGTTATATACACATTTTGGGTATTTTGGGGAGTTTGGGGTATCAGCAGAGGATGTGGGGCACCATCAGCCAAGCATAGTTAGCCAATGCAGAGCATCTTCCTTAAAGCGATGGTGCCCTTGTATGATGAGATGAAGGTAGGCATTGCAACTTTCAGTGAAACATTGGCAGGGACTGGGCATAGGGGAAAGGTACCCACTTCACAAGTGGATTAAGTTCTGGTACTCAAAAAGCAAAAATAACAAGCACTTCACCCGGGAAGAGAGAGGAGAGAGATTGCACGATTGAACCACAACTCTAAAGAAAAATAGAATAAAAACCACAAAATCCAAGCATTTAACAAGTCCCTAAAACTATCTTAAACCTCTATAATTTATTGCAAACTACCACAAACAATTGTTCTTAGTGTAACTAGGAAAAAAGACTAAAAAATGTATTATAATTGAGTTAGAAAACTTAGGCAAAGCACATCATTCTGAACCAACTCAGACTAAAATCACTAATCTCTAGAACAACCGAAAAAAAAAGAAAGAGAGTACTTGCCTATCAAAATAAAATTGAAACCAAAATCGTTAATTGGTTACCTGATTCCATCATCACCAACAATATAGGTTGCCATTCTGGCAGAAAGCCCAACATTATAGATTAAAGGTGCAAATAATCATAAAAAAGGTATGGATTACTGGGTCATTGCTGTTATACACACATTTTTTGGGCCTTTTGGGGAGTTTTGGATATCAGTAGAGGATGTGTCCTCTCTGTTTTCAATGCACATGAGGGGCACCATCACCCAAGAAAGCTAATGTAGAGTTTCCATAGAGCGATGGTGCCTTTGTATGATGAGATGAATGTAGGCATTGCACCCTTCAGGGAAACATTGGCAAGGACTGGGCATAGAGGAAAGGTACCCCTTCACAAGTGGATTAAGCTTTTGCTTGTCCTCAAGCAAAGACCTCAGCCATAAACTGATCATCCCCCCCTTATTATTACCATTTACCGGATGAATTCTAGGATGAGAATACATTGAGTGGTTGGGAAACCTGTGTAGGTATTCTGATTCATTCATCTGAATTGTCATTCTTATCACATACATAAGAGTCAAGGAAGGGGAGAATATGAAATTCTTCATGCTCCAACATTCACTTCCATTCAATATGTAAATCAGCTCCTTGACCGCCAAATTTAACCCTTACTTTGAGCTTGGTCTCAAATCTGTCACTGCACCTCATCGAGTGTTCAACCACATTTTGTCCCTTTGAACCTCAACCGTCACCAAATTATTTTTTTCTTTCCCCTTTTTTTTGGTGTGAGTGCATTTTATGCTCCATCTCACACGGGGTATTTGCTTCTTTCTTCTTTCTTCTTTTTTTTTTTTGGTGTGAGTGCATTTTATGCTCCATCTCACACGGGGTATTTGCTTCTTTCTTCTTTTTATTTTCTTTTTTTTTGTGTGAGTGCATTTTATGCTCCATCTCACACGGGGTATTTGCTTCTTTCTTCTTTTTCTTTTTTTTTTTTGGTGTGAGTGCATTTTATGCTCCATCTCACACTGGTCACAGGCTTGAGGCAGATAACAATACTCATATTCCAAGTTGCTAGTTTTACTATTCAGCTCGGAATAGCGGAGTTGGGATTGACTCATGTCATAAACCGCTAGTTTTACTATTCAGTTCATGCCAGCAGAGTCATTTGGACTTTTGTCCCTTTCTTTTTCTCTTTTTCAATTGTTGAACCACATGCATTAGCAGTTCAGATGTGAACTAGCTCGAATGATTATCAATTATTCAATCAAGTGCATTGTACACATGAAGGTAGTTAGGGCTGGTCATGGTGAAAGTCATATTCAGCTTCCTTAACCTCATGAATTGTGATAAGTTTGGATCATTCACAAGAATAAAGTCTCACACTTACAAAGATTTCCCTCACTCATTGTATTTTCCCTCTTGGAATTCACCTAATAAACAACAATAAATTGGAGGGGATTTTCAGTTTATTCAGCCTATCAATGCATGTATGTATGTGTCGGGATAAATGTTGTTTTGAAGATGGTTTGCATTTTGAGGAAGTAAAGGTGGAGGTTGAGTGTGGACTTGGGTCAAAAGAGCAAACACGAATAGGAGGAGAAGGAACAGAAGAATGGGATAACGTGGGCAATAGCTACTAAAAACTCCAAATACCAGGAACTCCTAAACATTAACTGTACAAAAAAAAAAAAAGAGAAAGTATTTCAAAAAATGGAAGAAACACACGTAAGGTGGACAAAGGCACTACAAAACTACCCCCACAGATTATATGCAGAAAGAACACTTTGAAGCAGTAGTCTATGAACTCATTTAACACCATATGAGGAGCTTAGAGAACAAAGGATTTTTTTTCAAGAGTAAATTTCATTAAAAAATAAAACAAGGGATTACAATTAAAAGGTGATAAAACATCATCCGAAAGCAAAAACAATACTCCAACAACAGCAAACAACAAAAGATAAAAAATAAAAAAAAAATTACAGCACAAATCCAGGGTCAACACACAAAACCAAACTAAAACCATATTCCAAGAACTAAACAAAGCAACACTAGCCCTGGTCAAGATGAGAAAATCTCCAACCAACCCTCTTGAACACTTCAAACAACAGGATCCGCCTCCTGTAAAAACCAGCAAATCAAACTTCCACAACTCCTCCCATCAATCGCATTTACTCCTCCACGTCTGAAATCCTGACTCTCTCCCTCATCCCATGTCTCTCCACCTTCCTCTTGAGTGTTGCTCTTTCACTTCGCCTTTTCTTGTTCTCAAACTCTTTCAAACGCCCTTCTAGCAAAAAAGCCTCACCACCCAAAAAGAATAGGCCTACAGATTTACCAACTTCAATATCCCTCTCCACTAGTTTCCTTAAGTCCACTCGACTCTTCCTTTTCCCATTATCTAAGTTCAAAACTTCATTACTTATCAAAGCTTTACCCACATCCCCCTTCCCTTTCACCTCAAGGACTCCAATCTTTTTCAACTCCCCAACTTCAGAACTGTCATGAATGTTAATTTGATCACTGGAGTTAATATCAATAAGAACCTTATGATTCGTAGCTCTAGAACCAACCTTCCTTGAAAAAACTCTCTTATATTTATTGCTGGGTCCAGTCTCAACAAGTCCCTCTTTTAACCACGAAAAAACCTTAATAACATGCACCAAATAAGATTTACCTAATCAGTTAATCCTCTTGGATCCGTTCCCAAATTGGCACCAATCCTTCCAGTTAACACTTCCTCAACTAGAAAACATTGTTGTTCCTTTGAAGAACAACATTGCCCTCTATATCAAGACATCTGATCCCTTGATTGCATGTGCTATCATCCCTTACCTGCTTCAATGAAGCCTCTACCACTGATACTGGAGGATATTCCTAAGTACTCCATCCCTTCGCATCTTCTTGTTATTAAAAACACTTTGCTTTTCTCTCTTGCCAAATGAATACTTCTGATATATAACACAATATATCACTTTGCCTTTTTTGGAGATCCCAAGAATTTACCGGCTATTTAAATCTTCCAAAGACCAGTTTTGGATAGCAATGATTTCAGACTTTTTAAAGTTAATTAGAGAAAATGACTTATTAGCATAAACTAAACTTTGATGCATTCGATGCTGTTACTACAAAGAGCTTGTCCTAATGTTGAGATTTAAACAAGTTGCAATTGCCTATGCTCATTAATTGCACACTTGCTTTTGTTATATTTGTGCAAGGAGGAGGAAGAGGGCCTTCCAATTACTGATCAGAAAAGGAGGCATGTTCCAGCATTCAAACTATGAAAACTGGAAAGTGCTTACTGCTAAGTGATTTCAATTAACTCAATGAACATTCAGCCTGGTATCTGGTTTCTGGTTTTGGGATTCAAGCACCAAGTGGGATGAAATAAAATTGAGTTATAAAGCATCTTTTAGTTCTAACTGCCAAATATAACTAAATGGGATTTCAAGTTTCGATGAATCAACAACCACTTGTTTCAAATATCTCATATCCACTTTGAGATAGTACACTACCATATTAAGTTTTCAAGCTGCTGAGAAAGTCAAAGGTAGGTTATAGTGATTATGAACACACAAACGAAATAAAGAAAAGGGGAATCTATTAACCCAATTTTAACTTACCTTCACATCTGCTGAGAAAGTCAGTTGAAAGTTCATCCATTTCAATAAGATTTTCTCAGGTGGTTGATTCATCAGCTCCTCCACATCTAACGATTTATGAACAAGTGGGATGAAATAAAATTGAGTTATAAAGCATCTTTTAGTTCTAACTGCCAAATATAACTAAATGGGACTTCAAGTTTCGATGAATCAACAACCACTTGTTTCAAAGCACATCATTCTGAACCAACTCAGACTAAAATCACTAATCTCTAGAACAACCGAAAAACAAAGAAAGAGAGTACTTGCCTATCAAAATAAAATTGAAACCAAAATCGTTAATTGGTTACCTAATTCCATCATCACCAACAATATAGGTTGCCATTCTGGCAGAAAGCCCAACATTATAAGATTAAAGGTGCAAATAATCATAAAAAATGTATGGATTACTGGGTCATTGCTGTTATACACACATTTTTTGGGCCTTTTGGGGAGTTTTGGATATCAGTAGAGGATGTGTCCTCTCTGTTTTCAATGCACATGAGGGGCACCATCACCCAAGAATAGTTAGCCAATGTAGAGTTTCCATAGAGCGATGGTGCCTTTGTATGATGAGATGAAGGTAGGCATTGCACCATTCAGGGAAACATTGGCAAGGACTGGGCATAGGGGAAAGGTACCCCTTCACAAGTGGATTAAGCTTTTGCTTGTCCTCAAGCAAAGACCTCAGCCATAAACTGATCATCCCCCCTTATTATTACCATTTACCGGATGAATTCTAGGATGAGAATACATTGAGTGGTTGGGAAACCTGTGTAGGTATTCTGATTCATTCATCTGAATTGTCATTCTTATCACATACATAAGAGTCAAGGAAGGGGAGAATATGAAATTCTTCATGCTCCAACATTCACTTCCATTCAATATGTAAATCAGCTCCTTGACCGCCAAATTTAACCCTTACTTTGAGCTTGGTCTCAAATCTGTCACTGCACCTCATCGAGTGTTCAACCACATTTTGTCCCTTTGAACCTCAGCCGTCACCAAATTATTTTTTTCTTTCCTTTTTTTTTGGTGTGAGTGCATTTTATGCTCCATCTCACACGGGGTATTTGCTTCTTTCTTCTTTTTATTTTCTTTTTTTTTGTGTGAGTGCATTTTATGCTCCATCTCACACGGGGTGTTTGCTTCTTTCTTCTTTTTCTTTTTTTTTTGGTGTGAGTGCATTTTATGCTCCATCTCACACTGGTCACAGGCTTGAGGCAGATAACAATACTCATATTCCAAGTTGCTAGTTTTACTATTCAGCTCGGAATAGCGGAGTTGGGACTGACTCATGTCATAAACCGCTAGTTTTACTATTCAGTTCATGCCAGCGGAGTCATTTGGACTTTTGTCCCTTTCTTTTTCTCTTTTTCAATTATTGAACCACATGCATTAGCAGTTCAGATGTGAACTAGCTCGAATGATTATCAATTATTCAATCAAGTGCATTGTACACATGAAGGTAGTTATGGCTGGTCATGGTGAAAGTCATATTCAGCTTCCTTAACCTCATGAATTGTGATAAGTTTGGATCATTCACAAGAATAAAGTCTCACACTTACAAAGATTTCCCTCACTCATTGTATTTTCCCTCTTGGAATTCACCTAATAAACAACAATAAATTGGAGGGGATTTTCAGTTTATTCAGCCTATCAATGCATGTATGTATGTGTCGGGATAAAGGTTGTTTTGAAGATGGTTTGCATTTTGAGGAAGTAAAGGTGGAGGTTGAGTGTGGACTTGGGTCGAAAGAGCAAACACGAATAGGAGGAGAAGGAACAGAAGAATGGGATAACGTGGGCAATAGCTATTAAAAACTCCAAATACTAGGAACTCCTATACATTAACTGTACAAAAAAAAAAAAAGAGAAAGTATTTCAAAAAATGGAAGAAACACAAGTAAGGTGGACAAAGGCACCACAAAACTACCCCCACAGATTATATGCAGAAAGAACACTTTGAAGCAATAGTCTTTGAACTCATTTAACACCATATAAGGAGCTTAGAGAACAAAGGATTTTTTTTCAAGAGTAAATTTCATTAAAAAAGAAAACAAGGGATTACAATTAAAAGGTGATAAAACATCATCCGAAAGCAAAAACAATACTCCAACAACAGCAAACAACAAAAGATAAAAAATAAAAAAAAATTACAGCACAAATCCAGGGTCAACACACAAAACCAAACTAAAACCATATTCCAAGAACTAAACAAAGTAACACTAGCCCTGGTCAAGATGAGAAAATCTCCAACCAACCCTCTTGAACACTTCAAACAACAGCATCCGCCTCCTGTAAAAACCAGCAAATCAAACTTCCACAACTCCTCCCATCAATCGCACTTACTCCTCCACGTCTGAAATCCTGACCCTCTCCCTCATCCCATGTCTCTCCACCTTCCTCTTGAGTGTTGCTATTTCACTTCACCTTTTCTTGTTCTCAAACTCTTTCAAACGCCCTTCTAGCAAAAAAGCCTCACCACCCAAAAAGAATAGGCCTACAGATTTACCAACTTCAATATCCCTCTCCACTAGTTTCCTTAAGTCCACTCGACTCTTCCTTTTCCCATTATCTAAGTTCAAAACTTCATTACTTATCAAAGCTTTACCCACATCCCCCTTCCCTTTCACCTCAAGGACTCCAATCTTTTTCAACTCCCCAACTTCAGAACTGTCATGAATGTTAATTTGATCACTGGAGTTAATATCAATAAGAACCTTATGATTCGTAGCTCTAGAACCAACCTTCCTTGAAAAAATTCTCTTATATTTATTGCTGGGTCCAGTCTCAACAAGTCCCTCTTTTAACAACGAAAAAACCTTAGTAACATGCACCAAATAAGATTTACCTAATCAGTTAATCCTCTTGGATCCGTTCCCAAATTGGCACCAATCCTTCCAGTTAACACTTCCTCAACTAGAAAACATTGTTGTTCCTTTGAAGAACAACATTGCCCTCTATATCAAGACATCTGATCCCTTGATTGCATGTGCTATCATCCCTTACCTGCTTCAATGAAGCCTCTACCACTGATACTGGAGGATATTCCTAAGTACTCCATCCCTTCGCATCTTCTTGTTATTAAAAACACTTTGCTTTTCTCTCTTGCCAAATGAATACTTCTGATATATAACACAATATATCACTTTGCCTTTTTTGGAGATCCCAAGAATTTACCGGCTATTTAAATCTTCCAAAGACCAGTTTTGGATAGCAATGATTTCAGACTTTTTAAAGTTAATTAGAGAAAATGACTTATTAGCATAAACTAAACTTTGATGCATTCGATGCTGTTACTACAAAGAGCTTGTCCTAATGTTGAGATTTAAACAAGTTGCAATTGCCTATGCTCATTAATTGCACACTTGCTTTTGTTATATTTGTGCAAGGAGGAGGAAGAGGGCCTTCCAATTACTGATCAGAAAAGGAGGCATGTTCCAGCATTCAAACTATGAAAACTGGAAAGTGCTTACTGCTAAGTGATTTCAATTAACTCAATGAACATTCAGCCTGGTTTCTGGTTTCTGGTTTTGGGATTCAAGCACCAAGTGGGATGAAATAAAATTGAGTTATAAAGCATCTTTTAGTTCTAACTGCCAAATATAACTAAATGGGATTTCAAGTTTCGATGAATCAACAACCACTTGTTTCAAATATCTCATATCCACTTTGAGATAGTACACTACCATATTAAGTTTTCAAGCTGCTGAGAAAGTCAAAGGTAGGTTATAGTGATTATGAACACACAAACGAAATAAAGAAAAGGGGAATCTATTAACCCAATTTTAACTTACCTTCACATCTGCTGAGAAAGTCAGTTGAAAGTTCATCCATTTCAATAAGATTTTCTCAGGTGGTTGATTCATCAGCTCCTCCACATCTAACGATTTATGAACAAAATACAACATATGAACTAAAAAGTAGCAAATAACATTTCATAAAAAATCACAAATAAGCAGAAAACTTCTATAAAAAGGCTATTTCACCTTACTATCATCAACTAACTCCACCAATTGAGGTGTTTTCCTCAAATTGAGGTCCGCCCATAGTTGTATCTAAGGTTAAAACATCAAAGTAATTGTTTCAATTATAGAAAATATTACTTATATAATTTTCAGTTTGTAATGTGCTCAAAAGTCAAAATAGAAAAATGGCTTTCAAACAATTACAGTCCAGAATCAAGACTTAATATTCCGATAGGTAGAAGGTTAGAACTTAGAAGGGTGGGATGTTTTCTGAAAATCTTGATGAGCTTCCCAACTCTGCTGGGTAAGATAGATAAGGAATACATGCATGGGGGAACAGAAAAAAAATAATAATGGGTCTCAAGAAACAAAGAATCCCATTCTCCACCAAACTCTCTCAATGTTTTTAAACAGTGGTATTAAGGGCTAAGGAGAGTTCCTATGGCGTCTAGGAGTCAGCATGGATTATCTCTTACATAGAAAGTATTGAAATGGGCTATAGTGGCCACTGCCATTAAGATAGCTGATGCTCACTGCAGAGATCATCTGAGACCATTTGAAGCAAACAAAACTTTTTTCTTTCCAAATCCTGGTTTTGGCCTTCTAGAAGGGAAGTGCTAGTCATGGAGCTGAGAAATGCATTCTTTACCAAGTAAATGCCTGGAAGTAACACGATTTTAAAGCCTTTCTTTCCAGCCCTTTCGACCAGAGGTTGCTAGAGATTTTCACTTGAATCAGGGAGCTATATAGAGGTATTGTAGGTGTTGGATAGAGCACATTGATGCTCTGTGACCTCAAGATGGATATGATCAGGGTGTCTGGCAACAAAGCTATATGAATTCCTCAGTCAACTTGCTCAGTTCTGTTAAAAATTGTTATCACAAAATGCAATGCCCAATCATCTCTACTGAGACCAAAATTTTTTTTTATATGACTGCTTAGACATGATCAAATTTAGTCATGCCTCAACATATAATATATAAGCAAATGAGTCTAATCTCTTTGGTAAGATTATGCATGTTATAGATGACATAGTAAGACAGAAGGCATTTATACTAATGAGTTCTATTTGCAAATTTCAGGTGCAAATATAATTATCATTTCCATTTTCAGGATTTGACATTGGTGAAAGTAATTTTGCTTTGTTATGGAGAACAAAAAAAGGAACCTCCTTCTAAAACCATTTCCAATAAGTTTCAAATTTATCTTGACACGATGCATTGCAATGTTTTGAGAAATTGGTGCAAAACTGCATCAAATTACTTGCAGAAAAATAATGGATTTTTAGCTCCTCTAAAGTGCTACAAGAAATGGTAAAGGGCAAAAGGCATCATCAGGCTGGCATAGAGATACAAATGTGGACAACCAGAAGCAACACCAAAAAAACTTAAAAATTATTTTCATTTGAGTCATAAATCACAGCCATAAAATCTAATAGACCATTCAGGTATTGAATGGTCTTTATATTTATTTATTTTAAAAGCCAATAGACCATTACTACTAATATAAACAGCAATAAAAGGTACTTGAGAAGTTGACAAACCATTACAAAGGCATATAACACAAAAGAATCTACCAAACAAAATATAAACAAAGGAAGTCATTTTTAAAATAGGTGCATGCCTTTTGAAAAGGGCAATGCCATGTACCCTATGTTTCAAATCCAGAACAATCATCCAACAAGCCAAATTCTCTGTCTCGGAATCAAAGCATCTACATAGTACACCTTTACACATATCATAGAAAGATCATTCGCTATGATCTTTTACAATCTCAACCCAAAACCATAAACTGCATACAAAAATGAATTCAAATTCAACGTTTACGCATTCAAGCTGCAGATCCTATAATAGTACTCACCCGAAGGAAGACTTCAAAATCCTATACCTCCTCGTCCATGTCCAGATACGATTC
Source organism: Nelumbo nucifera (assembly GCF_055504915.1). Taxonomy (NCBI): domain Eukaryota; kingdom Viridiplantae; phylum Streptophyta; class Magnoliopsida; order Proteales; family Nelumbonaceae; genus Nelumbo; species Nelumbo nucifera. The sequence continues at coordinate 81,439,952 of NC_142650.1, forward strand.
GATCAAACACGCAGCCCTCTCTTCCTCAGTCAAAGACTCTCCAACGGCTTTCAGCTCCGACGTCCTGGAAAGCAAGTTTCTGATTGTCACTCGCCCGATCTCCCTCATTGAGAGAAACTGCAGAAACCAGCCGCCAAATCAAGAAAATAGACAAAACATCGAAGTAACCCACAAACAAGAAAGCTACTTGGGTTTTAGGGTTTTGAGGATTACTCACATTGGAATTCAAGCTGCGAAGCTCCACCTGAGTGAACTGACTCTGGAGCCATGGATCACCATTCGCAGGTAAGTCTGAGGAAATCGAGTGGTTTTGTTCTCTGTTTTTTCTTTTCTAAGAAGCACGATATCGAGGTCTTCTCTGAATGGAAAACACCAAGTCTTATATAGAAATTAATCGATATCGAGGTAAGTATTGCTCTCAGGTCGATGGATAAGGATTTGGACCGTTACAAAATCAATTTAAATGACAAGGTAAAGCGTATCAAAGATTGCAGAATAAATACCACGATTCTTACAACGGTATATTTAAAATTCTAACAGAATTAGTCATCGAGCGGTGGTGGCCTTCGGGAATTACCGTGTCCTTCACCTCCATCCAAAGTAGCCAGACAGAAAAGGGAATAAGCAGTGGTGGCCTTCATCCTTCACCTCCATCCTTCACCTCCATCGAGCGGTGGTGGCCTTCGGGAATAAGCAGTCAGCCGGACAGAAAAGGGAATAAGCACTCGTGGGTTTATTGGATACGTGATCCCACCATTCAGAAGTTACCACATTGGCATTTCGACAAAAACACTAATATTAACGGGTGTTCAGCCGTTAGCTGAACAAACCCGGTTTAACCACCCGCAAAAGGACAAAATTCAAAAACAGGGCTTCTTTCAAAAGTTTTAAGGTCATTCGAACTCTCCCCTCCCCATCTCTTGTCCTCATCTTCTTTGTGCCCCAACCCGAGCATCCCGTTGGCCACTCACCACACACCTGCGCGTTGGACTGTGGAACAGAGTGGTGAGAGGGAATTCTGAGAATGTCCGAACATAAAAGAGGGACTCTATCATAATACAAGGTATGATTTGAGAATTCAGAATATGACGAAAGTGTCCCTTACATAACTGTTTAATTTATATGACAAGTAGGGGTGTACATTCGGTTTGGTTCGGTTCAAACCGATGACCTAACCCACTATTTAATTTGGTCATATCCCTCAATTGAACCGAACGAAAGAGGGTTTAAACTAAACCAATCCTTACCGTATTTAAAAAATAAAAGGACTGAGTTAGTAGAAAAAGGGAAAAATCAAACAAGAGTTAGTAATTAGTAAATACTAATTAGTAATTACTCTTTGATAGTTTGACTCCTAACCCAACTCGGGCACTCCAATGTGGTTGTCTTTTGTGTTTCCCACTTACTAGTTACTAGTAATTACTAAATACTAATTAGTAAAGTAGTAATTAATTTAAGTTAGTGTTCTTATTTAGTATTGATACTAACAAAAATTCCGATTGGGCTCAATGCCTAAAGGGAGATTTAAGAAAAAGAGTAATATATAAAACAATAATTAAATAAAATTAAGGGAAAATTCCTAATTAGTACCGTATACTTTGGGCCTAGTGTCACTTTGGTCCCCAAACTTTAAAACGTGACAACTCAATACCTGAACTTTCAAAATATGCCAATCCAATACCTGACGTTAACCAGCCCATTAAACAGTCGCTAAGTGGCATTTATAAAGACATAAACACCCTTTGAGTGTCATCTAATTGTCTTTAGCAACCATCCAAACGTTGACCAAAAATGAATAGTCTCAAATCATTGTCTCTTCTATTCATGAAAGTTGGGGTCATGTCTTAGTGGGCATTATAGTGACTCCAACTTTCTTGAATAGAAGAGGCAAGGATTTGGCACTGTTCATTATTTTATCAACATTTGGATGGTTGATAAAGAGAATTAGATGACACACGAAGGGCATTTGTGTCTTTTTAAATGCCACTTAACGCATGGTTAATGGTAGGTACTGGATTGGCACCGTTTGAAAGTTCGGGTACCGAATTATCGTGTTTTAATGTTTGGGGAGTAAAATGACACTAGGACTAAAGTACAAGGTAGTAATCGAGAATTGTTCCTTAAATTAGTGAAACATAATACAATTAATATAAATAATTAATTATATAATATACAATTTTATATAGTATAGTAGTTTGGTTTTCTGTTTGATTTTATTAAATTTTTAACACATCAAAAACCGAACCAAACCAATACCTGAATTAGCTTATTCAGCTTGGTTCAGTTCGGTTTTTGGTTTTTTATCCAAATTTGAACACCCCGCTTTCCAAGGGAGAGGATTAGAGGTGTAAATCGAGCTGTTCTGGGTCGTAACAAGATTTTGGACCAGACTTGCACACGGGCCATGCTGGGCACAACACAATCATGTGGATCATGCTGGGTCGGGGGTTTCAGGTCCATAGGCCTGCACGACATAGCCCAACAAGTAGCACAACCTACAAGCCTGCAATGGATCGAGTGTAGCCCATTCGAGAAACTAGCCGTTGGGGTCCTTGGGGGACCCCCCCCCCCCTCCCCCAAACAGCTAGTTTCAACATTTTTTCAAGGGGTTTTTACAAACATACCACCTCAATCAACAACTATAAGCCTATAAAATAGCTAGTTTGGGACAATAATGCCCCTTCAATAACTATATCCTATAATTATATGTCAACTAGTTTGAGACATTTGGGGCATTTGGGTAAAGTGATAGATACTTTACAATAACCAAAGTACCCCTCTCAACAACTAAAAAATTGCTAGTATTTAGGGTATTTTAGGCAATTGAATTATTTTCAATTCCTATAAATAACCCTATCCTCCACTATTCTCACCACACTAATTTAGCAATTCTTTTCTCAATTCTCATACTCTCAGTCTCATTTCATACAATCGCATACTGACATACACTTAGCAATTTAGGAGGCTTTGAGGCTTCAACCGTTAAAATCAAGTTGAGATTCTAAACTGGTAATCCGATCATGCAAGTAATTGCAATTAAATAAATTTTTATTTGTTAGAATTAAAAAAAATGGTTGGCTCCTCCTCCTGAAACCAATTCCCTAACATTAAGTTCACTAGCCTGATTTAGCAAATATTTAAAATAGATGAAGTTGAGGGGAAGAGAAAAAGAGCCATTTGCCAAAAATGTAGGATTGGCTTTAACTTTAGTAGCAAGGGTAGCATTAGGCACTTGGATAGACATTTGCTCTTCTATGAGAAACAAGAAAAAGACATCTACTTCAAAGATGATTTGTTAGATGTTAAGGATAAATTACAAGACAAAGGAGGTCATGACAGTACTACATTTGATGGAGCACATGATTAAAGTCATGGAGATGGAGTAATTTTTTCAATTTTATTTAAATTATTTGTTATTTTTTATTTTCAATTTATAATTTTTATATTTTAAATGAAATAAAATTCCTATTTTTTTACAATTTGTTATCCATTTTGTATTTTGGTAAACATTTTTTTCATTTCTTTGTTAGATTATTTGTTTTTTCAATTTGTTCCAAAATGAAAGTTAAGTATTTTAGTTTTACTTAGCAAAAAAATAAAAAAAAAACAAAATAAAATGTCAAAATGACAACAAGAAAAATCAGTATGGGCCTTTCTGGCTCGATTCGGCCCAGGCGCAAAGCCCGACCCCTATTCCTAATCGGTACGACTTGTAGCTCGCTTGTCCCAAACCTGCACGGGCTCGAGTTGTGGGTCGTGTCGGGCTAACCCCACAAATTATCCCAAGGGAGGGAAGCACGGTTCGGCTCGGCCCACAGGCCAGCATGACACAATCTGCTCTTTGTGCGGTCTACATGCGGACAGTGCCATGCTGGCCCAACATGACCTGATTTACACCTCTAGTTAGAGGATACTAAGCTTCATGCAACAATGTTGTTGTTTGCAACATACAATCTTGACCACAAATCTGTAATCATTTGTATCAAGACTTTGTCTTTCTAGTTTCAAGGGTCAATTCCAAAATTTTCACCATCCAATTCATTAACCATTGCATACCCAAAAAAATAGTTGTTTGATCACTCAGTTTTTTTTTTTTAGGAAAAGGTGAAAACAACTTCGAAACCAAGCTTTTTGATCACTCAGTTTAATTTTCTAGATTTCAACCCTTTAGGCATGAAGTTTGGAAGACAAACTTTAAGTAAAACACAACCCTTGAAAAAGGGAACAAATTGAGATTATCATAAAACACTAAGACTAGATGCATAATACTAAACAAATCATAAGTGACATTAACTTGTTTAGGTTATCTACGCATATCAGAACTTAGATTTTCAAGTTGCAAATGCGAACTTGCATATGTAAAATCACAACACATCCACCACCACCACTAGAATAAAGATAATAAAACAAAAAGAAATTCTCCGAATGAAGTTGGAAAAATATTATATATATATATATATATATATATATACATGCATATTAGACTAGATGCACAGTCAACACGTCAAACCAGGTTGACGTGGCACTGTCTAACCCGTTGGACCTAGACGCTCGAAACCAGTGACCTATGACCCAAAAGCAAAAACGTTTTAGCCTTCGGGTCGGTTTTTAAAACATTACCTTTTTTCCTATTTTGAAACACTAGTAGATTTTTTTTCTCCGGTCCTCAATCATGACGAATCCACATTTGAGGTTGAAACCTATTCCTAATCGGTACGACTTGTAGCTCGCTTGTCCCGAACCTGCATGGGCTCGAGTTGTGGGTCGTGTCGGGCTAACCCCACAAATTATCCCAAGGGAGGGAAGCACGGTTCAGCTCGGCCCACAGGCCAGCATGACACAATCTGCTCTTTGTGCGGTCTACATGCGGACAGTGCCATGCTGGCCCAACATGACCCGATTTACACCTCTAGTTAGAGGATACTAAGCTTCATGCAACAATGTTGTTGTTTGCAACATACAATCTTGACCACAAATCTGTAATCATTTGTATCAAGACTTTGTCTTTCTAGTTTCAAGGGTCAATTCCAAAATTTTCACCATCCAATTTCATTAACCATTGCATACCCAAAAAAAGAGTTGTTTGATCACTCAGTTTTTTTTTTTTTAGGAAAAGGTGAAAACAACTTCGAAACCAAGCTTTTTGATCACTCAGTTTAATTTTCTAGATTTCAACCCTTTAGCCATGAAGTTTGGAAGACAAACTTTAAGTAAAACACAACCCTTGAAAAAGGGAACAAATTGAGATTATCATAAAACACTAAGACTAGATGCATAATACTAAACAAATCATAAGTGACATTAACTTGTTTAGGTTATCTACGCATATCAGAACTTAGATTTTCAAGTTGCAAATGCGAACTTGCATATGTAAAATCACAACACATCCCCCACCACCACTAGAATAAAGATAATAAAACAAAAAGAAATTCTCCGAATGAAGATGGAAAAATATTATATATATATATACATGCATATTAGACTAGATGCGCAGTCAACACGTCAGACCAGGTTGACGTGGCACTGTCTAACCCGTTGGACCTAGACGCTCGAAACCAGTGACCTATGACCCAAAAGCAAAAATGTTTTAGCCTTCGGGTCGGTTTTTAAAACATTACCTTTTTTCCTATTTTGAAACACTGGTAGATTTTTTTTCTCCGGTCCTCAATCATGACGAATCCACATTTGAGGTTGATGGAACAGGAAAATCAAGGTATAGTGTCACACTCTCTACACAGATGGATTCCGAGGTTAAAACCTTTTGCAAACATTTTCCATAAAATAATACATACTACTTTAAAATAATAAAATTACATTTATTATTGGGACGAGACAGGTACATCCTATCCCACACCTCACTAAAACATATTAGTTACCCTAAAAATAGTCTCCGGAGAGAGAGAGAGAGAGAGAGAGAGAGAGAGAGAGAGAGAGAGAGAGAGAGAGAGAAATAATTTGTTAGGAAAATAATTAATTAATTAGTTAATTAAATAATTCAATAAATTAAGTAAATAGAAATCTATGGATAATAATTTACTTAATTTTATAAAATAGATAAATCAATAATTAACTTTAACAAAAAATATAAATAAATATTCACTTGTGATTGGTGCAAGACTAGTCCAAGCTATCCCCAACCAAACTTGCACCATTGACAACCGTAAATATTGGTCACAAGTTCGATTAAATAAATAAAACTTTATGGAGAATAATTTATTTAATATATTAAAATGAATAAATGAATAATTTCATTTAGTAAAATAAATAAATAAATTTTCAGTTATTATTGGGACAAGACATGTACAGCCTATTCGACACCAGAACTAATTTGTTGTTCATAAATTAAATCATTAATTAGATGAACAATTTAGTTACGTAAATAAATAAAACCTATGGATAATAATTTATTAACTTTTGGAAAAATTAATAAATATCCAAACTATCTAGATCTAAACCCAATCCATTGACAACCCTAAATATGTAACTCAAGAGAGAGAGAGAGAGAGAGAGAGAGAGAGAGAGAGAGAGAAATAATTTGTTTATAAACTAAATTAATTTAGTAAGTTCAGTAAATATTTTTTAACTTAATAGCATAACTATATAAGTAATTAGGTGAGAAAATGAGAGGAACAAAGAATTTCCTCACCATGATTCGGGATCTATATGAACTTTAGGCTCATGCTCAAGATGTAGGCCTGAAGTTCAACCTAGACTCAGACTTGCACATAAATATGTTCTATTGATCTCGTTAATAATTTTAATCCAAGCTGAGACCTAACCTACTAATAGCCCTAAATATTAGGCTTAGGGAGAGAGATTGAAATAACTAAATAGTTAAATAAATTATTAATTACTTGAATAATTTAGTAAATTAAAAAAAAGAAATCTATGAATAATATTTTACTTAATTTTGTAAAATAAACAAATCAACAATTTAATTTAATAAAATAACTAAATACTCATTTATTATTGTGTGTCGGGTTGAATCAAATAAATAAAAATTTATACATAATAATTTATCTAATCTACTTAAATATATAAATGAGTAATTTAGTTTAGTAAAATAAATAAATAAATAAGTTTTCATTTATTATTGGGACGGGACAGGTACCTGCCATCCCACTCTAGACCTAACTTGTTGATAGCCCAAAATAATTTGTTAGTAAACTAAATTATTAATTAATTGAATAATTTATTAAACTAAATGAATAAAATCTGTAGATAATAATTTAGTCAATTTAGTAAAATAAAAAATAAAGAAATATCCATGGTATCTATGACGTCCATGTAATTGGTTATTACAAATCTATTCATTAGTAAAATCATCTAGTGAGTACAGACAACCATAAGTTGTTGAATCAAATTTTTATAATAAAGATACACCACATTCTTGCAATCTGGAAATATGCTTGCAGATCATATTAGTAAAGTATATGAACTGCTATCAAAATTCACACTTGCAACAGATTGGGCACCCATATTAACAAGAAAAGCAATGCATACCCCTACCCCTGATGTTTCATTATAAAGATGAGTCTTAAACGAAATAAATCCATTTAAAGTAATCAAATAATAACAGCATTAGAAGATATTTACACTTGAAACTACAGATTGAGTGCCCATATTGACAAGAAGATATTCACACAACATTAAACAAGAATAAATACATTTCAAAGCATGTGGTTAACTTTCAAATGTTTCTTTGCCGGTGTTGGTATGGATTAAAATTCTAGTACTTCGTCAACACCAACATGTGGGCACAAATTCATGACAGATTGCATTTTCTTGGTCTTTTACAAGCTAACAACCAAGTTGAGCATATCTCCAATTAATAACTAATTGCATTCAATCTCATCCAAAAACCCAATAGAAAAGATTTCTGTTTCAATTGGTAATTTTTTTGAGGAGTTAGAGTAATGTGTCCAACATTGATTTGGCAGAAAGATGTGAATAAAGTTTTGGACAGGGTCATTATTGCTAAAAATTCATGACTGTTGGCAAACCGCACCTTTTCCTTCTGAACAATTAAATGACCAATGAAAATTAAGAAGCACCGATGAGAAAATTGGACATATTGATTTGTACTCAAAAGGGAGATAGAAAGTTAAAAATCTGCCCAGGGAGAGGAAGAGAGAGAGATTGCACAAATGAACCAAAATTCAAAAGGAAAATAAAAAAAAAACCACGATATTCAAGCATCTAACAAGTCCCTAAAACTATCTCAAACATCTATTAATTGTTGTAAAATACAACCAACAACAGTTCTTTGTCTAATTAGGAAAAAAAGGCTAAAAAAGGTATTATAACAGATTTATTAAATTTAGGCAAAACACATCAATCTGAACCAACTCAGATTACAAAGAAAGAGAGTACTTGCCTATCAAAATAAAATTGAGAATCAAAAGCATTACTTGGTAATCTGATTCCATCATCACCAACAAGAATAATAATCTCCTTGGCCAGGCTCGACTCAATATTTAGGGCCAATGGTTGGGCTGGGCTCGTACTTGGGCTTTAATATGTTCTTTTGCAGGGGTGGAGCTAGAAAATTTTCATGAAGGGACCAAAACGTAAGGTGGAATTTGGGGGTCTAGGAGGAATAAATATGGATGGTTAAAGGAGGGACACCCCATTGGGGTGGAGAGTGGGGGAGGGAAAATTTTAGGGGTGCAAGTCAGGTTGTCCCGAGTTAATAGTTTACACTATTTTGAGCTCAGTCTTCAGGTTGGGCCTATTGAAATTTTGACAAAATCCCAACCCTAACCCGGAAAAGTTGCACCCCTAGAAAATTTACATTGAATAGTGGGGATTTTTTTGCCATAGGGGGGCCATGGCTCCCCTAGGTCCCCCCTGCCTCCACCCTTGTTCTTTTGATATAAAGACAAAGCCCAGCCAGAACTTGGCCTAAATTAGATAAATAATTTTTTTAACTTAATAAAATAATAGATGTTTATTAATGGCATCATTAAAAATAATTAGATATTTAGCAACAATTACGGAAGAGGGATTTTAAGCAATTTTTTTAATAAAACTAAATAAATAAAATTATGTAACTTAATAATATATATATATATATATATATATATATATATATATAATTATGCAATAAAATGAGAAACAAAGAATTAAAATTTCCTAGTCGTGCTTTGGGCTTTATATGAGGGTTGGCCTCAAGCTTAAGGTCTAGGCTTTAATATGTTTTGCTGATATGAAGGCAAAGACCGACTTGAACTTGGCACGGACCGTGAACCGGTTTAATCCCAACTGATACCTAACCTATTGATAGCCCTAAATATTAGGCTCGGAGAGAGAGAGAGAGAGAGAGAGTGAGAGAGAGAGAATACTTTGTTCATAAATTAAATCATTAATTAATTGAATAATTTAGTTAAGTAAAAAAATAAAATCTATGGATTATTATATACTAACTTTTGCTAAAATAAATAAATATCCAAGCTATCTAGATCTAAACCTAATCCGTTGAAAATGCTAAATATTTAACTTGGGGAGGGAGAAAGAGAGAAATAAATTCTTTATAGAGTAAACAATTTAGTAAAATTCAATAAATAACTTTTTTAACTTAATAACATAACTATATAAATAATTGGGTAAGAAAATGAGAGGGAAACAAAGAATTTTCTCACCGTTATATGAACGTCGGGCTCATGCCCAAGATCTAGGTCCGAAGGCCGACCCAAACTCAGACTTGGGCTTAAATATACTCTATTGATATAAACGCAAATCCCAATCCAAACCTGGCCCAACCCATTAATAATTTTAATCCCAAATGAGACCTAACCTACTAATTAGCCCTAAATATTAGGCTCGGGGAGAGAGATTGAAATAACTTAATTTTTAAATAAATTATTAACTACTTGAATAATTTAGTAAATTAAAAAATAGAAACCTATGGATAATATTTTACTTAATTTTGTAAAATAAGCAAATCAATGATTTAATTTAATAAAATAACTAAATATTTATTTATTATTGGGTGTTGGGTTGAATCAAATAAATAAAAATTTATACATAATAGTTTATGTAATGTAATAAAATATATAAATGAATAATTTGGTTTAGTAAAATAAATAAATAAAATGTCATTTATTATTGGGACAGGATAGGTACATATCCCACTCTAGACCTAACTTGTTGATAGCCCAAAAAATAAGGATCCAGAGAGAGAGAGAGAGAGAGAAATAATTTGTTAATAATATAATTTATTAAGCTAAATAATAAAATCTATAGATAAAGATTTAATTCATATAGTAAAATAATAAATAAATAAATAAGTAAATATTCAAACTATCTAAAACCAACCCAAAATATTGGACTCAGGGAGAGGGAGGGGGAGATAGAGGGAAATGATATGTTGATAAAATTAAATAAATAAAATTTTTAACTTACTAAATTAAAAATATAAATTAATTGGTGAGGAAATGAGAGAGTACTAAAGAATAACAATTTCCTCGCTGGGCTTAACTCAAGAGATAGACCTGATGGTTGGTTTGGGCTTCAAGTTGGGCTTCAATATATTCTATTGATATAAAGACAAAGCCCTTCCTGAACATGGCACTACCTGTGAATAGGTTTAATCCCAACTTAGACCCTAAACTCTTCATAAATTATTAATTAATGGAATAAATTAGTAAATTAAATAAATAGAAATCTATGGATTAATTTACATATATTTGTAAAATATATAAATGAATAATTTAATTTAATAAAATAAATAAAATATCCAAGCTACGTAGAACAAACCCCACCCATTGACAACCTTTAAATGTTGGACACAGAGCGGTAATAAAGAGAGGGAAACAATTAAATAATCTAGTAAATTAAATCAACAGTCTTTTAACTTTTTAAAATAAGTATATAAATAATTAGGCAAGAAAATAAGAGAGAATAGTTAGCTCTTCATTAATGACATCATTGTAATTAGTTACATGTTAGCAACAAATATGGAAGAGAGATTTCTAGGAAATGAGAGAAACAAAGAATAAAAATTTCCTTATCGCAATCCAAGCTTTATATGATCAGGCACACTCAAAATCTTAGCTTGATGGTTGGCCTAGGCTTAGACTTGGGCTTTAATAAGTTATGTTGATATAAAGGCAAAGACCAACCTAAACGTGGCCCGACAAACCGATACCTATCCTATTGATAACCCTAAATATTAGGCTCAGGTTGGGGGAGAGAGAGAGAGAGAGAAATAACTTATTAGTTAAATGAATTATAATTACTTGGATAGTTTAATAAATTAAATAAATAGGAATCTATGGATAACAATTTACTTAATTTTGTACAAAAATTAATGATTAATTTGCTTTAGTAAAATAAATTAATAAAATTTCATTTATTATTGGGACAGGACATGTACAACCTATCACATACCTGGCCAAACATATTGATTGCCCTAAAAATAGGCTTCGGGATGAGAGAAATAATTTGTTAGGAAAATAATTCATTAATTAAGAATTTAGTAAATTAAGTAAATAGAAATCTATGGATAATAATTTACTTAATTTTGTAAAATAGATAAATCAATAATTAACTTTAGCAAAAAATAAATAAATATTCACTTGTGATTGGTGCAAGGCTGGTCCAAGCTATCCAGATACAAACCCGCACCATTGACAACCGTAAATATTAGTCACATATTGAATTAAATACAAAATTATGGAGAATAATTTATTTAATCTATTAAAACAAATAATGAATAATTTAATTTAGTAGAATAAATAAATAAATATTCAGTTATTATTGGGACAAGACATGTATAGCCTATCCGACACCAGATTTCTATTTACTTAGTCATTCATGCCCTTTGGTTTTATTCTTGGATGTGCAAAATGTGACTAATATTAGTCATTCATGCCCTTTGGTTTTATTCTTGGATGTGCAAAATGTTCTGGAGGAGGTGGGGTCTATAGCTGTATCTATCGTTTGCACTCTTCATTGCTTACCATAGAGTATGCCTGCACAAGTAACACATCATCCTTGGCCAAGATATTCTACCTTATAATATCAAATTCAGGATTGAGTCCTGTAAGGAACTCAAACACCCTGTTTCTTTCTACAAATTTCCTAAAAATTTCGGCATCTTTGGTGCTTTCCCATGCAAATGTTTCCATAACATCCAACTCCTGCCATAGTGACTTTAACATTGAATAATAGACAGCCACACTCTTCTCCCCTGTCTTAAATTCTTCACATCACTCTTTAGTTTGTAGGCCCTTGCAACATTTAATTTCTGAGAATATGTCTCTGTCACACTATCCCAAATCTCCTTAGCTGAAGTCATCCATAGATAGTGTTGGCTTATATGGGGTTGCATTACCAACCACCCAATAACTGTGCAGTTATCCTGCATCCATTTCTCATATGTAGGGTCAGACTCATCCAGCATCGCCTTACTATCCATTAGAAACCCTACTTTACCTCTACTACAGACATGGATCTTAATGGATTTGCCTACGCAATGTAATTTGTTCCATCAAGTTTAGTTGTAATCACTCCTGTAAAAAAGGAATCTACGGGACCAACCCCCGACACCGGGATCTGCTTCACCTCACTTCTAGATTGCTCTATCTATCAAATGAAAATCAAAAAACAATTTTTTAACCTTATAGACCTAACTAAGGTCAGTCAAGAACTCAAAAGCCCCAAAACTAAGGTTTCACCGTACCTGGCCTCTACTACAGACATGGATCTTAATGGATTTTGCCTACGCAAGGTAATTTGTTCCATCAAGTTTAGTTGTAATCACTCCTGTAAAAAAGGAATCTACGGGACCAACCCCCGACACCGGGATCTGCTTCACCTCACTTCTAGATTGCTCTATCTATCAAATGAAAATCAAAAAACAATTTTTTAACCTTATAGACCTAACTAAGGTCAGTCAAACACTCAAAAGCCCCAAAACTAAGGTTTCACCGTACTTGGCCTCCGAGGAGAAAGAGAGAAGAGGTAGCCGTTCAAACCAGAGCTATCCAAACGACTTCCAACTGTAGCCACCCACTTTTGGAGATAAAAAGGAACCCTCTAAGCCTTGAGCGCCACACCCAAACAACCTCTTTAACCTGTAACTGGAAATTCTCTAGTTGGCTAGGGTTTTGGCAAAAAAATTGCAGTCCCACTTTCTTGGTAATCTTCGACCAAATTCTGACTCTCCAAACCCTCTACCAACTAGGCAAACAAAATCTCTGAATAATCAGCAATTTATCTCTCCATACACCTTTCAATTAGAAAAAAGATGTATGGAAAAAAAGAAAAAAAAGGAAAGGGAAGAGAAACCTACTCTGATACCAAGATGTGATTCAAAACTAATAGAATCAATTGAATATTTCAAAATAAAGTAAAAGAAATCAGAGAAGAAGAAGGAGACAACAAGAGGAAGGAGGAAGATTGGAGAAGAAAGGAGCAGTTCAAATTTCTCCTATTTCCCCTACTCTTATCTTTTATAAAACATACTTAAGTTACATAAATTACAAGGAGGCCCTTAAGTAGGCATCCACATCAGAACTAAATTTAAAAAAACGTAAAAAAAAAACTAAAGATCCAATAATAAAACATAACATGAAAGAACTAATAAGAAAGACACTAATGGGCTAGGGCCCATTCGGCCCAGTCTCTCTACAAAACATATTCCCAGAAATTAAATGTAGCAAGAGTATACAAGCTAAGGAGTGATGTGAAGAATTCGAGATACGGGGAAAAACCTTTAGCTGTTTATTTCTCAATACTAAAATCTCTATGGCAAGAAATTGATTTGATGGAAATTGTAGTTTGCGAAAGTACTAATGATGCCGAGACCTACAGGAAACTTGTTGAGAGAAATAGGGTGTTTGAGGTTATATAGGTAGGATTGTTCGGAATGATCCAGGTTTGACGGTTTTATTTTACTTTGAGTAGGCCTAACTTCCTTTTTTGAAGTAGTTGAGTTGATTTCCTAGTTTATTTAGGCATGCTAGTTTCGCTTGAATTTGAATAGAGGGTTTTGTGTTCTATTAGCTAGGTAGGAGGTTAAGGATTTGATTGGAATGGATGCTTGGGCTTGGTTTGTTTTGGATAAGGTGTAGTTGGTCTACCTAGGATTGGCTAGACTCAGTTTCATGGGATTTGAAACAATGCTTTTAATTAAACCGTAGCTATATTAGACATGTACCAGATTGGTTAAGATTTATTGAGAGTTTTTGTTGAAAGTGAGTAGTATAAAGTTGTTGGCATTTAGTTACAATTTTGTTTTGTTTGATTTATCTTTGTCTTGATAGGTAGGACGGTTTGGATAATGTTGGTTAATGAATGACAGATTGGGCCGGCATTGTGTGGTTGTATAGGTTCTACTTTGCATTGGCCACGCTTGGATTCGTTTGGGCTCTGTTGTAGTGGATTCGCTTTGGACTCGTTTCTATGTTGCAGCTGAAAATTTGATAATATTTTTTGGTTGTTAATAACCCTTCGGTTTGAGTGGTTATAAGTTGTTTGAAAAATTCTTGATTTGAATAATGAAACCTCTTTATATGCTTGTTAGAATACACGGAGATTTCGGTGGATATAAGGACGTTTGTGCGGGCAGTGGGGATTAGTTTGAATATATTTGTATGGGTTTTTGTGGAACTTATAATTTGGAGTGAGTGGATTTAGTTTATCAAGATATGGTTCGTTTAATAGGTCTGTTTCTATCTTACAAAGGATTTGAGTTTATTTTCCACTTTATCTAAATATCCTGGGCTTGTTTAATTTAGTGAGTTTAGAGTAGAAATAAGCTTCGTTCTTGTTGGTTAAATTGATTAATTTCTGGAATTTGCTTTGATTTGTTTTAGGTTATATAGGCTGGATTGTTTGGAATGATCCAGGTTTATTGGTTTTATTTTACTTTGAATAGGTATAATTCCATCTTTTCAAGAAGTTGAGTTGATTTCCTAGTTTTTCTTGGCATGCTAGTTTCGTTTAAATTAGAATAAAGGGTTTAGTGTTCCTTTATGCTCGGCTTGGGATTTAGGATTTAACTGGTGGTCGATTGGATGGTTTGGATAGTTTTGGATATGGTGTAGTTAGTTGGTTCTTTCTTGGTTTGGGTTGACTAAGTTTCATGCGATTTGGAAAATTAGCCTAAATTAACCGTAGCTATATCAGATGTGTACCGGATTCGTTAAGCTATGCTGGGTTGAATTCATTTGTATCTCTGGGGAGGTTTTGGTGAAAACGAGTACTCTAAAATTATTAGCATCTAGTTACAGTATTGTTCGGTTTGTTTTATTTTTGTCTTGTGATAGATAAGTTGATCAAGATAATCTTGGCTTTTCTGGAATGATTTCAGCTATGTTTTGCTTCGATTGTTTTGATGTGGCAATGTGTCGATATCCTTAATTGGGCTGATAGTGTATCATTTTTTTTATTCTAATTTGTACTACTGCCCATATTTGGTTTCGTTTGGTCTCTGTTGTGTTGGATTCGATTGGGATTGTTCTTTTAAGATTTTGAGAATCATTATATTTAATAGGCTGCAGCTGGTAATTTGCTAACGTTGGTTTTGGAGAACCCTTGGCTTCGAGTGATTGTAAGTGGTTTAAATAATTTTGGATTTGAATAATGAAACCCCTTTATATTGTTGTTAGAAGACAAGGAGGGTTTGTGTGAAAGGATAAATTCTATGCGGTCAGTGGTGATTAGTTTGAATATGCTTGTATGACTTTTATTGCCACTTATAAATGCTGAGTGAGTTGATTTAGTTTATAATGGGTTGTTTCAAGTCAGAATACTAAGTTTAGATTTGTAATATGCTTCTCTCTTACTGGTTGAAAGAACTGTATAAAGTTTTTGCTTTCATTTGTTTAATTTGTTTAACGGAATTGTTTGGATTGATTCTAGTTTATTTGTTTTTATTTTTAATTTTAATAGCTATGTTTTAATCGACTAAAGGAGTTGGGTTCATTTTCTACTTTCTCTAAATATGCTGGGAGTGTTTAAGTCAGTCAGTTTAACGTAGTAATATACTTGGTTCTTGTTATTTAAAGTGATTATGTGTTGTTTTTGTTTTGATTTGTTTGAGATTATATAGGTAGGATTGTTCGGAATGATCCAGGTTTGACGGTTTTATTTTACTTTGAGTAGGCCTAACTTCCATTTTTGAAGTACTTGAGTTGATTTCCTAGTTTATTTAGGCATGCTAGTTTCGCTTGAATTTGAATAGAGGGTTTTGTGTTCTATTAGCTAGGTAGGAGGTTATGGATTTGATTGGAATGGATGCTTGGGCTTGGTTTGTTTTGGATAAGGTGTAGTTGGTCTACCTAGGATTGGCTAGACTCAGTTTCATGGGATTTGAAACAATGCCTTTAATTAAACCGTAGCTATATCAGACATGTACCAGATTGGTTAAGATTTATTGAGAGTTTTCGTTGAAAGTGAGTATAAAGTTGTTGGCATTTAGTTACAATTTTGTTTTGTTTGATTTATCTTCGTCTTGATAGATAGGACGGTTTGGATAATGTTGGTTAATGAATGACAGATTGGGCCGGCATTGTGTGGTTGTATAGGTTCTACTTTGCATTGGCCATGCTTGGATTCGTTTGGGCTCTGTTGTAGTTGATTCGCTTTGGACTCGTTTCTATGTTGCAGCTGAAAATTTGATAATATTTTTTGGTTGTTAATAACCCTTCGGTTTGAGTGGTTATAAGTTGTTTGAATAATTCTTGATTTGAATAATGAAACCTCTTTATATGCTTGTTAGAATACACGGAGATTTCGGTGGATATAAGGACGTTTGTGCGGGCAGTGGGGATTAGTTTGAATATATTTGTATGGGTTTTTGTGGAACTTATAATTTTGAGTGAGTGGATTTAGTTTATCAAGATATGGTTCGTTTAATAGGTCTGTTTTAATCTTACAAAGGATTTGAGTTTATTTTCCACTTTATCTAAATATCCTGGGCTTGTTTAATTTAGTGAGTTTAGAGTAGAAATAAGCTTCGTTCTTGTTGGTTAAATTGATTAATTTCTGGAATTTGCTTTGATTTGTTTTAGGTTATATAGGCTGGATTGTTTGGAATGATCCAGGTTTATTGGTTTTATTTTACTTTGAATAGGTATAATTCCATCTTTTCAAGAAGTTGAGTTGATTTCCTAGTTTTTCTTGGCATGCAAGTTTCGTTTAAATTAGAATAAAGGGTTTAGTGTTCCTTTATGCTCGGCTTGGGATTTAGGATTTAACTGGTGGTCGATTGGATGGTTTGGATAGTTTTGGATATGGTGTAGTTAGTTGGTTCTTTCTTGGTTTGGGTTGACTAAGTTTCATGCGATTTGGAAAATTAGCCTAAATTAACCGTAGCTATATCAGATGTGTACCGGATTCGTTAAGCTATGCTGGGTTGAATTCATTTGTATCTCTGGGGAGGTTTTGGTGAAAACGAGTACTCTAAAATTATTAGCATCTAGTTACAGTATTGTTCGGTTTGTTTTATTTTTGTCTTGTGATAGGTAAGTCGATCAAGAAAATCTTGGCTTTTCTGGAATGATTTCAGCTATGTTTTGCTTCGATGGTTTTGATGTGGCAATGTATCGATATCCTTAATTGGGCTGATAGTGTATCATTTTTTTTATTCTAATTTGTACTACTGCCCATATTTGGTTTCGTTTGGTCTCTGATGTGTTGGATTCGATTGGGATTGTTCTTTTAAGATTTTGAGAATCATTATATTTCATAGGTTGCAGCTGATAATTTGATAACGTTGGTTTTGGAGAACCCTTTGCTTCGAGTGATTGTAAGTGGCTTAAATAATTTTGGATTTGAATAATGAAACCCCTTTATATTGTTGTTAGAAGACAATGAGGGTTTGTGTGAAAGGATAAATTCTATGCGGCCAGTGGTGATTAGTTTGAATCTGCTTGTATGACTTTTATTGCCACTTATAAATGCTGAGTGAGTGATTTAGTTTATAATGGATTGTTTCAAGTTAGAATACTAAGTTTAGATTTGTAATATGCTTCTCTCTTACTGGTTGAAAGAACTGTATAAAGTTTTTGATTTCATTTGTTTAATTTGTTTAACGGAATTGTTTGGACTGATCCTAGTTTATTTGTTTTTATTTTTAATTTTAATAGCCATGTTTTAATCGACTAAAGGAGTTGAGTTCATTTTCTACTTTCTCTAAATATGCTGGGAGTGTTTAAGTCAGTCCGTTTAGCGTAGTAATATGCTTGGTTCTGGTTATTTAAAGTGATTATGTGTTGTTTTTGTTTTGATTTGTTTGAGATTATATAGGTAGGACTGGTCGGAATGATCTAGGTTTGACGGTTTTATTTTACTTTGAGTAGGCCTAGCTTCATTTTTTGAAGTAGTTGAGTTGATTTCCTAGTTTATCTAGGCATGCTAGTTTCGCTTGAATTTGAATAGAGGGTTTAGTGTTCTATTAGCTTGGTAGGAGGTTATGGATTTGATTGGAATGGATGCTAGGGCTTGGTTTGTTTTGGATAAGGTGTAGTTGGTCTACCTAGGATTGGCTAGACTCAGTTTCATGGGATTTGAAACAATGCCTTTAATTAAACCGTAGCTATATCAGACGTGTACCAGATTGGTTAAGATTTATTGAGAGTTTTCATTGAAAGTGAGTAGTATAAAGTTGTTTGCATTTAGTTACAATTTTGTTTTCTTTGATTTGCTTTTGTCTTGATAGGTAGGACGGTTTGGATAATGTTGGGATGTTTGGATTGATTTTTGCTAAGTTTTGCTTCGATGGTTTTGATTTGGCAATTTCTCGGTGTCTTTGATTGGATTGGTTAATGAATGACAGATTGGGCCGGCATTGTGTGGTTGTATAGGTTCTACTTTGCATTCGCCACGCTTGGATTCGTTTGGGCTCTGTTGTAGTGGATTCGCTTTGGACTCGTTTCTATGTTGCAGCTGAAAATTTGATAATATTTTTTGGTTGTTAATAAACCTTCGGTTTGAGTGGTTATAAGTTGTTTGAATAATTCTTGATTTGAATAATGAAACCTCTTTATATGCTTGTTAGAATACACGGAGATTTCGGTGGATATAAGGACGTTTGTGCGGGCAGTGGGGATTAGTTTGAATATATTTGTATGGGTTTTTGTGGAACTTATAATTTTGAGTGAGTGGATTTAGTTTATCAAGTATTTGAGTTTATTTTCCACTTTATCTAAATATCCTGGGCTTTTTTAATTTAGTGAGTTTAGAGTAGAAATAAGCTTCGTTCTTGTTGGTTAAATTGATTAATTTCTGGTATTTGCTTTGATTTGTTTTAGGTTATATAGGCTGGATTGTTTGGAATGATCCAGGTTTATTGGTTTTATTTTACTTTGAATAGGTATAATTCCATCTTTTCAAGAAGTTGAGTTGAATTCCTAGTTTATCTAGGCATGCTAGTTTCGTTTAATTTAGAATAAAGGGTTTAGTGTTCCTTTATGCCCGGCTTGGGATTCAGGATTTAACTGGTGGTCGATTGGATGGTTTGGATTGTTTTGGATATGGTGTAGTTAGTTGGTTCTATCTTGGTTTGGGTTGACTAAGTTTCATGCGATTTGGAAAATTGCCCTAAATTAACCGTACCTATATCAGATGTGTACCGGATTCGTTAAGCTATCCTGGGTTGAATTCATTTGTTTCTCTGGGGAGGTTTTGGTGAAAACGAGTACTCTAAAATTATTAGCATCTAGTTACAGTATTGTTCGGTTTGTTTTATTTTTGTCTTGTGATAGGTAAGTCGATCAAGATAATCTTGGCTTTTCTGGAATGATTTCAGCTATGTTTTGCTTCGATGGTTTTGATGTGGCAATGTGTCGATATCCTTAATTGGGCTGATAGTGTATCATTTTTTTTATTCTAATTTGTACTACTGCCCATATTTGGTTTCGTTTGGTCTCTGTTGTGTTGGATTCGATTGGGATTGTTCTTTTAAGATTTTGAGAATCATTATATTTCATAGGTTGCAGCCGATAATTTGATAACGTTGGTTTTGGAGAACCCTTTGCTTCGAGTGATTGTAAGTGGCTTAAATAATTTTGGATTTGAATAATGAAACCCCTTTATATTGTTGTTAGAAGACAAGGAGGGTTTGTGTGAAAGGATAAATTCTATGCGACCAGTGGTGATTAGTTTTAATCTGCTTGTATGACAATTATTGCCACTTATAAATGCTGAGTGAGTGATTTAGTTTATAATGGATTGTTTCAAGTTAGAATACTAAGTTTAGATTTGTAATAGCTTCTCTCTTACTGGTTGAAAGAACTGTATAAAGTTTTTGCTTTCATTTGTTTAATTTGTTTAACGGAATTGTTTGGATTGATCCTTGTTTATTTGTTTTTATTTTTAATTTTAATAGCCATGTTTTAATCGACTAAAGGAGTTGAGTACATTTTCTACTTTCTCTAAATATGCTGGGAGTGATTAAGTCAGTCCGTTTAGCGTAGTAATATGCTTGGTTCTGGTTATTTAAAGTGATTATGTGTTGTTTTTGTTTTGATTTGTTTGAGATTATATAGGTAGGACTGGTCGGAATGATCTAGGTTTGACGGTTTTATTTTACTTTGAGTAGGCCTAGCTTCCTTTTTTGAAGTAGTTGAGTTGATTTCCTAGTTTATCTAGGCATGCTAGTTTCGCTTGAATTTGAAAAGAGGGTTTAGTGTTCTATTAGCTTGGTAGGAGGTTATATTGGAATGGATGTTAGGGCTTGGTTTGTTTTGGATAAGGTGTAGTTGGCTACCTAGGATTGGCTAGACTCAGTTTCATGGGATTTGAAACAATGCCTTTATTTAAACCGTAGCTATATCAGACGTGTACCAGATTGGTTAAGATTTATTGAGAGTTTTCGTTGAAAGTGAGTAGTATAATAAAGTTGTTTGCATTTAGTTACAATTTTGTTTTGTTTGATTTATCTTTGTCATGATAGGTAGGACGGTTTGGATAAAGTTGTTTTGTTTTGTTTGGTTTTGGAGAACCCTTGGCTTCGAGTGATTGAAAGTGGTTTAAATAATTTTGGAATTGAATAATGAAAGGCTTTTATATTGTTGTTAGAAGACAAGGAGGGTTTGTGTGAAAGCTAAATTCTATGCAGTCAGTGGTGATTCGTTTGAATCTGCTTGTATGACTTTTATTGCCACTTATCAATGCTGAGTGAGTTGATTTTGTTTATATATGCTTCTCTCTTACTGGTTCAAAGAACTGTATAAAGTTTTTCTTTCATTTGTTTAGTTTATCTAACGGAATTGTTTGGATTGATCCTAATTTATTTGTTTTTATTTTTAACTTTAGTAGCTATGTTTTAATCGACTAAAGGAGGTGAGTTCATTTTCTCCTATCTCTAAATATGCTGGGAGTGTTTAAGTCAGTCAGTTTAGCATAGGTAGGATTATGTGTTGTTTAAAGTGATTATGTGTTGTTTTTGTTTTGATTGTTTGTGATTATATAGGTAGGATTGTACGGAATGATTCAGGTTTGACGGTTTTATTTTACTTTGAGTAGGCCTAACTTCATTTTTTGAAGTAGTTGAGTTGATTTCCTAGTTTATCTAGGCATGCAAGTTTCGCTTGAATTTGAATAGAGGGTTTAGTGTTCTATTAGCTTGGAAGGAGGTTCTGCATTTGATTGGAATGGATCCTAGGGCTGGTTTGTTTTGGATAAGGTGTAGTTGGTCTACCTAGGATTGCCTAGACTCAGTTTCCTTGTATTTGAAAGAATGCCTTCAATTAAACCGTAGCTATATCAGACGTGTACCAGATTGGTAGGACAGTTTGTTTTGGATAAAGTTGTTTGCATTTAGTTACAATTTTGTTTTGTTTGATTTCTCTGTCTTGGTAGGTAGGATAGTTTGGATGATGTTGGGTTTGTTTGGATTGATTTTTGCTAGGTTTTGCTTCGATGGTTTTGATTTGGCAATGTCTCGGTGTTTTGATTGGATTGGTTAATGAATGACAGATTGGGCCGGCATTGTGTGGTTGTATAGGTTCTACTTTGCATTGGCCATGCTTGGATTCGTTTGGGCCCTGTTGTAGTGGATTCGCTTTGCACTCGTTTCTATGTTGCAGCTGATAATTTGATAATATTTTTTGGTTGTTAATAACCCTTCGGTTTGAGTGATTACAAGTTGTTTGAATAATTGTTGATTTGAATAATGAAACCTCTTTATATGCTTGTTAGAATACAAGGAGAGTTCGGTCATAAGGACGTTTGGGCAGGCGGTGGGGATTAGTTTAAATATATTTGTATGGGTTTTTGTGGAACTTATAATTTTGAGTGAGTGGATTTAGTTAATCAAGATATGGTTCGTTTAATAGGTCTGTTTTAATCTTATAAAGAATTTGAGTTTATTTTCTACTTTACCTAAATATGCTGGGCTTGTTTAAGTTAGTGAGTTTAGAGTAGAAATAAGCTTGGTTCTTGTTGGATAAATTGATTAATTTCCGGTATTTGCTTTGATTTGTTTTAGGTTATATAGGCTGGATTGTTTGGAATGATCCCGGTTTATTGGTTTTAGTTTACTTTGAATAGGTATAATTCCATCTTTTCAAGAAGTTGAGTTGATTTCCTAGTTTATCTTGGCATGCTAGTTTCGTTTAAATTAGAATAAAGGGTTTAGTTTTCTTTTATGCTCGGCTTGGGATTAAGGATTTAACTGGTGGTCGATTGGATGGTTTGGATAGTTTTGGATATGGTGTAGTTAGTTGGTTCTATCTTGGTTTGGGTTGACTAAGTTTCATGCGATTTGGAAAATTGCCCTAAATTAACCATAGCTATATCAGATGTGTACCGGATTCGTTAAGCTATGCTGGGTTGAATTCATTTGTATCTCTGGGGAGGTTTAGTGAAAACGAGTACTCTAAAATTATTATCATCTAGTTACAGTATTGTTGGGTTTGTTTTCTTTTGTCTTGTGTTAGGTAAGTCGGTCAAGATAATCTTGGCTTTTCTGAAATGATTTCAGCAATGTTTTGCTTCGATGGTTTTGATGTGGCAATGTGTTGATATCCTTAATTGGGCTGATAGTGTATCATTTATTTGGTTGTAATTTGTACTACTGCCCATGTTTGGTTTCGTTTGGTCTCTGTTGTGTTGGATTCGATTTGGATTGGTCTTTTAAGATTTTGAGAATCATTATAATTCATAGGTTGCAGCGGATAATTTGATAACGTTGGTTTTGGAGAACCCTTGGCTTCGAGTGATTGTATGTTGTCAAAATAATTTTAGATTTGAATAATGAAACCCCTTTATACACCGGAGTGTGGGTTCCTCAACCATCGTGGTCCCGAACTGTATTCCGACACTTAGTAGGGGGAGCCTTGTATACACCGAGGTGAGTGACATAGTAGGGTACATGCCCGACCTGTCTGCACCCGGGTTAAGTTGGCATTGGTTGTCTCTTACGGGTTTAATTTGTTGCATGCCAGGGCGGGCTATCTGTCATAGGGTTCCTGGGCGAAATGCATGTGCCTTAGGTATTGCAAGCATTTAGCCTATGCCAATGAGACAACTAGATATTGTATGCTGCCGAGGTCTTTTCATTATCTCAGCGTTCTAGCACTTAGGCTGGAGGAGTGGATCATGGCCCACTCTCGGAGTCTGTCCATGCCATAGAGGCGGCTAGGTCCTGTTGTGCCGAGGTCATGCCAGCTCGGCGTTCTTTGCCCTTAGGCTCTGGGGGTGACTTATAGTCTATTTTTGAGGTTTGCCCGTGCCTCAAAGGTGACCGGGTCTTATTGTGCCGAGGTCATGTTAGCTCGGCATTTTTGCCCTTGGGCTTTGGGAGCGGCTCGTGGCCTACTTGGTTGCTACAGATAGTATTGTCTTAAGTTGACAATGTTCCATGCCCGAGGTACTTGTTTCCCTTCAAGGGTCTCGAGCTCGTACGTTCCTTCCCCGAGCACTCGCTTCACTCGGTAGGGACCTTCCCAGTTGGACCCGAGCTTGCCAACGCCAGGCTCAGGTACCATAACTTTACGAAGGACCAGGTCGCCAACGCGGAGGTTTCGCCTCTTGACCCTGGCGTTATAGTACCGAGCTACTCTCTGTTGGTAGGCTGCGGTCCTGATGTACGCGAGGTCCCTTACTTCGTCGAGTAGATCGAGGTTGGTGCGTAGCTCATCTTCATTCGTTTGATGACTATATGCTTCTAGTCGCAGCGTAGGCACTTCGATCTTTGCAGGGATTACTACTGGTTCGGTGTCGTAGGTGAGATTGAAGGGTGTTTCTCCCGTAGCGGTCTTCTCCGTGGTCCGGTATGCCCATAGAACACTGGGTAGTTCATCTGCCCACAATCCTTTAGCTCGGTCCAACCGTGCCTTTAATCCGTGGAGGATGGCTCTGTTCGTTACTTCTGCCTGACCGTTTGCTTGAGGGTGTGTGACTTATGTAAAGTTCTGTCGAATTCCCATGTCTTGGCACCAGTCTTGCTATTTGATGTCTTCGAACTGTTTGCTATTGTCGGAAATCAATACCCGAGGTAATCCGAAGCGGCATACGATGTTTTTCCAAAAGAAGTTTTGGACATTTTGGGCTATGATCGTTACGAGGGATTCGACTTCTACCCACTTGGTAAAATAATCCACTGGTACCACTAATAACTTCCTTCCACCCGTTGCTGGCGGGAATGGCTCAAGTAGATCGATGCCCCACTGTGCAAAGGGCCATGGACTGGTGAGATACTTGAGGTCGGTAGTGGGTTGGTGGTGAATATTGACATGTCTATGGCATTTGTCACATTTTCTAACTAGTTCAATGGCATCTGCCTTCATTGTTGGCCAATAATACCCTTGTCGAAGCGCTTTCTTGGCAAGGGCCCTGCCCCCCAAGTGCTCGCCGCACAACCCCTCATGAGTGTCGCGGAGTACGAGTTCGGCTTCGGTAGGCTGCAAGCAACGCAGATAGAGGAGCGTGTAGGATCTCCTTTATAGCCGCTCGTCTATCATGACGTATTTGGCTGCCTGGCGCTGCACCCTTCTGGCTGCATTGCGATCTGCAGGGAGGGTCCCGTGTAGCAAGAAGCTTGCGAGTGGGTCAATCCAGCTCGGCTCTGCTTGAACGACGGGAGCGACCTCCTCTGCCCCCTGAGAATGCTAGGCCAAGACAGGTCCTCTCTATGTACACAGTTCTCATGGTGATGTCGCTAGTGTTGGCTAACTTGGATAGGGCGTCGGCCTCAGCATTCTCCGACCTAGGGATCTGTCTGATGAAGTGTGACTGGAAGTCGAGCAGGGCCTCTCTAACTTTGGTCAAGTAGGCAATCATGGTTGGCTCGCGAGCTTCATACTCGTCGGTGACCTGGGTTAACCACGAGTTGGGAGTCGCTGCAGATAACAATGTTCTTTGCTTTTACTTCTCTAGCTAGGGCTAGTCCAGCTATGAATGCCTCGTACTCTGCTTCATTGTTAGACGCCGCGAACTCGAAGCGTAGCGCGTATTCCAGTTTCGTGCCGCTTGGTCCGTGTAGAACTATTCCGGCTCCGCTGCCCTGTTGGTACGAGGAGACATCTACGTGAAGGATCCAGGGCTCCTCATCCCAGCTCACGGTTGGCCGAGCTAGGAGAGATGCCACACTGGCTGCTATCTCACGGGGTTCGGACTCGACCGACCTGGGAGCTTCAGGCTCACCCGAGCTGGGAGCCTTGTGCTCAACCGGCCTAGGGACTTCGGAGCTGAATGTGCATTCGGCTATGAAATCTGCTAAGGCTTGGGCCTTAATGGCAATTCGCGGGTTGTACTGGAGGTCGTACTCGCTGAGCTCAACGGCCCACTTCATCAACCGACCAGAGACCTCGGGCTTAAGCAATACTTGCCTCAGAGGTTTGTCGGTGAGGACGATAACAGTATGAGCTTGGAAGTACGGGCGGAGCTTCCGAGCTGCGATTATCAGTGCGTATGCTAGCTTTTCCATCTCCGGGTATCTCATTTATGCTCCCTGCAATACTTTACTAACATAATAGATGGTTCATTGGACCCGATCTACTTCCTTTATTAGTACCGAACTGACCACTTCGTCGCTCGCCAAGAGGTATAGTTCTAAAACATCGCCCTCCTCAGGCCGAGTTAAGGTCGGCACACTAGCGAGGTATTTCTTGAGCTCGTCGAAGGCGAGCTGGCAGCCTTGGGTCCATTCGAACCCTTTGCTCTTAATTGCCTTAAAGAACGGAAGACAGCGGTCCGCCGATTTAGACATGAAGCGGCCCAGGGCGGCTATGCAGCCATTCAACCTCTGAACCTCCTTCAACTTCCGGGGTGGTCTCATATCTAAAATGGCCTTAATCTTATCCGGGTTGGCTTCGATGCCGCACCGGTTAACGATGTATCCTAGGAACTTGCCCGAGGTCACTCCAAACACACACTTGTTTGGGTTCAGTCTCATATTAAACTTACACAGAATTTCAAAAACAGAATGCAAATCTTGTATTAATTCATGTGAGAATTGAGTTTTGACGACCATGTCGTCTACATAGCATTCTACTTTTCTGCCGATTAACGGTGCAAACAACTTATTTACAAGCCTTTGAAAGGTTGCCCCTGCGTTTTTCAACCCGAAGGGCATAACCTTGTAACAGTATAGGCCGAATTCCGTGATGAAGGCAGTCTTTTCTTCGTGATGAAGGTAGTCTTTTCTTCGTGATGAAGGCAGTCTTTTCTTCGTCCGCCGGGTCCATATTGATTTGTTTATAGCCCGAATAGGCGTCCAAGAAACTTAGCAACTCGTGCCCTGAGGTCGCATCCACCAAACAATCGATTCTGGGGAGCGGGAAGCAGTCTTTCGGGCAAGCCCGGTTCAGGTCGGTATAGTCGACGCACATGCGCCACTTGCCATTGGCCTTCTTTACCATGATAGGGTTGGCTACTCAGCTCGGGTAGTGGACTTCTCTTATGAAGTCAGCTGCGATGAGCTTTTCAACCTCCTCGTCGACCGCTTTCCACCGCTCCGGGGCTAGGTTACGTTTCTTCTGTCTAACGGGCCAAACTACAGGATCAGTATTCAGCTTGTGAGTTATGAGTTCGGGGTCTATACCGGGCATCTCTGCCGCGGACCATGCAAAAATATCTAAATTTTGAAGCAGAAACTTACCAGTCCAGATCGTAGAGGTTCCTGGACAGAAGCGCCGATCTGAAGCGTCCGAGCTAGGTCTGCTGCCGAGGTCGGAACTGCGATTGTTTCTTCTGTGGACGCGGCTCGTTCTTCGCCTTGCTCCATGGGCCGCTGCAGCTCGAGGTCATCGGCCACCTTGGTTTTTCCCTTCAGGGCGACGACGTAGCACTTGTGGGATTCAAGCTGGTCGCCCCGCGATACCCCCACACCGAAGTCTGTTGGAAACTTCATAGCCAAATGGTATGTGGAGACCACCGCCCGTAGGGCATGGGTGATTGGTCGACCTATTATTGCATTGTAGGGGGAGGGGGTCGCGACCACCAGGAAGTCGTGCTTGAATCTGACCACAGAAGGCCACGTGTCGACTTCCAATAGGTACTGTTATTTTCCCAAGGGACCGGACTTCTTCTCCGCTGAAGCCTACCAAAGGAGTGCCTACGGGCTTCAGATCGCCTCTCTACAACTGGAGCTGGTCAAACGTAGCTTTGAAGAGGATGTCGGCTGAGCTACCTGAGTCGACGAGTACGCGTCTGACCTCGAAGTCATTGATTCTTAGCTTTATTACGAGCGCATCATCGTGGGGGTAGTGGACTCCTTGCACATCATCTTCTATGAAGAAAATTGGCTCTTCTATTCTCGGGTGGCCTCACGGACCGACGTCCGAGCTGCCGCTGAAGTGCAACCCGCAACGATCGAACCTCCCACTATCATGTGGATGGTTCCCCGAACTGGCCTCTCCTCCGGAGGCTGCCTCTGCGGTTGCTCGGCCGGCCTGCTACTGGACTCGGGGGCATCCTTACCGTGTTCTCCTTGCAGACCTGTTTTATTACTATTATTATTATTATGTACAAAGTTTCTTAGATATCTGTGACGGATGAGCTCCTCTATCTCGTCGCGGAAGTTTTTACAACTCTCAGTACTGTGACGGTGATCTTTGTGAAAACTGCAATACAAATTCTTATTTCTTTCATTGGGATTCCCCCTCAGATGGGGTGGCCACTTCACGTACGAGGCATCCTTGATCGCCATCAGGATTTCAGCCCGCTTCACGTTCAGTGGGGTGTAATCAGCTCAGTCCGCTATAGGAGGTCGGAAAAACTGACCCGACTTTGCCCCCCGAGCTGTGTCCTTTTTCTTTCAGCTATCCCCTTGGCTGGAAAGCTCTCCTTCCCTCTTCCTTTTTTCGGGCACGCCCTCACCCTTTTGGTTGATCTCCTCTTCGGTGGCTATGAATCTGTTCGCAAGCTTCAGGAACTCGGTTATGGTCGCTGGTTGGTTGACGACCATATGCCACTTAAACCCTGTGTGCCACGCCCTTCTTAGCTGCTGCAAGGTGTACCTCGGGGTCCAGGCGCGGTATCTGCATATAGCTATCGTAGAGCCGCTTGATGTAACTTAGGATGGATTCTCCCTCTCTCTACACTATGTTGAGGAGACTTTCTTCAGTTCGCGGACACCGTTTGCTAGTAACGAAGTGGGACGCAAAGGCTTGCGCGAACGCCCAACTTCTTATCGATCCTGGCGCCAAGTTCCGGTACCATGTACGGGCTGCTCCTCTAAAAGTGGTGGAGAAGGCCACACACATGCACGACTCACTAGCTCTCGCTAGGTGCATCTGCGACTGAAAAGCGTCCACGTGATCGTTTGGGTCGAACGACCCGTCGTACTTGTCAAGAGGGGGGAGCTTGAAGTCTTTAGGCATTGGGACTGCCAGGAGCTCGGGAGATAGGGGAGACTGGACTGAAAGGAGGGGTGCCTTGGCTTCGCCCGAGCTTACTACCTCTTCTTAGCCCCCGAGCTCGGGCAAGTCGTTGGTGGCAGATCGGTGAGCTCGACGGCGGCGTCTCTGCTTCTTGGCGGGCTCGGCGTTGGTGCTGCTCACCTACGTGCTATCAGGAATGGTGTGTGCCGGAAGTAGCTCAGGCCGCTGGGGGCACAATCGAGGGTTCAGTGAAGGTTGTTCCGACTATGGTAGGGAGTGGATTAAGGACGGGTGCCCCTGCAAGAGGCACGTTCAAACTAGGGATCCCGTTCACTGAGAGGGGGACGGGATATTGCTTGAGGAAGTTGGGGTTGTTCCCTGGAGTTATTCATCTCCGTGCTTCGTCCGATATTGCTTGAGGACGCCATGAGCATTGAGTTTTTGGAGAGTAAAAGGATGTGAGAGTTTAGAGAAAGGCTTTCCGAAGTGTTTCCCACAGACGGCGCCAAATGATGTAGCGCGATCCGGTCACTCTTAGCTGGCGCTCACGTGGCTCCTAGAAGATACCTGAGAAGAGGAAAATTCCGGGAGGGAGTAACCCGGCGGGAACACTCCGATGATTAAGTTAGTACTTGGTAGGAGAAGCAAGGAGGAAAAAGAAGACTAAGAGTGGAGATAGCGTGCGTACCGTAGATGAATCCCCCTCCCACCTTGATGCTAAACTCCTTATAGCATAAATCTTTTATCTCTCCCAGTCGTCCTCTAACAGGGCGGGTATAACCATCACTACCAACCTGCCGCAGCCGTTATTGGCAGGGCTGAGGTGGCACGCGCGGGCCCGTCACCGCTGGGTACGTGTCTGTCAGGTGTAGGACACCTTCTAAAGGTGGCAGGCACGATGCTGCCTGACGAGGGACAGGGCTGTTGTCATCAGATTTGTCTGGTACGACGGTTGGGCAGGAGATGGGTCCCTGCCTAGAAGCACCGAGGTGCTCCTTCCCAGGTAGGTAAAAGCTTGGTGCCCCTTAGGGGGGAGCCCGGGCTTTCCGAGCTAGGCGGGGGACTGACTCACCAGGGTATTAGCCCTCAGCGAGTTGATTGTCTTTGACTTGGCATTTCCTCCGTACCGAGTCGGGATCGTGCTGCTAGGCTGGACTGTGAATTAAATATTGGACACCGAGCAGTAAGATAGAGAGGGATATAAATAAATAATCTAGTAAATTAAATCAATAAAATCTTTTAACTTTTTAAAATAAGTATATAAATAATTAGTCAAGAAAAAGAGAGAGTAGTTAGTTCTTTATTAATGGCATCATTGTAAATAGTTACTTGTTAGCAACAAATATGGAAGAAAGATTTCTAGAAAATGAGAAAGACACAAAGAACAAAAACTTCCTTATCGCAATCCGAGCTTTATTTGATGGTCGGGCACAGGCTCAAAATCAAGGAATGATGGTTGGCCTCGACTTAGACTTGGGCCTTAATAAGTTCTGTTGATATAAAGGCAAAACCCAAACCAGACGTGGCCCAACCAATGAAAAGGTTTAACCCCAACCGATACCTATCCAATTTATAAACCTAAAAATTTTGCTTGGTTTGGGTGGAATCTATTAATTCTTAACTACTTGAATAATTTAATAAAATAAACAAATAGGAACCTATGGATACCAATTTAGTTAATTTTGTAAAATAATTAATGATTAATTTGGTTTAGCAAAATAAATAAATAAAATTACATTTATTATTAGGACGGGAAAGGTACATCCTATCCCACACCTCACTAAACATATTAATTACCCTAAAAATAGTCTCCGGGAGAGAGAGAGAGAAAGAGAAAAATAATTTATTAGGAAAATAATTAATTATTTAGTTAATTAAAGAATTCAATAAATTAAGCAAATAGAAATCTATGGATAATAATTTACTTAATTTTATAAAATAGATAAATCAATAATTAAATTTAACAAAAAAATATAAATAAATATTCACTTGTGATTGGTGCAAGACTAGTCCAACCTATCCCCAAACAAACTTGCATCATTGACAACAAATAAATGAATAATTTATTTAATATATTAAAACAAATAAATGAATAATTTAATTTAGTAAAATAAATAAATAAATTTTCAGTTATTATTGGGACAAGACTTGTACAACCTGTTTGACACTAGAACTAATCCGTTATTCATAAATAAAATCATTAATTAGATGAATAATTTAGTTATGTAAATAAATAAAACCTATGAATAATAACTTACTAACTTTTGGAAAAGTAAATAAATATCCAAACTATCTAGATCGAAACCCAATCCAATAACAACCCTAAATATGTAACTCAGGAGGGGGAGAGAGAGAGAGAAATAATTTTTTTATAAACTAAAATAATTTAGTAAGTTCAGTAAATATTTTTTAACTTTTAGTGAGAATTATGAATTATGCCATTCTGATGGGACCCTATGATTTCATGAAACAAGCACTAACCTAGATGCATAATTGTGAATTATGCCATTGTAGTACCGAGCTACTTTTTGCTGGTAGGCTGCTGTTCGGATGTACGCGAGGTCTCTTACCTCATCCAGTAGGTCGAGATTGGTGCGTAATTCGTCTCCGTTTGCCTGATCGTCATACGCTTCTAGTCGTAACGTAGGTATTTCGATCTCCGCTGGGATTACCGCTTTGGTGCCGTAGGTGAGGTTGAAGGGGGTCTCTCCCATGGTGGTTTTTTCTGTAGTTCGGTGAGCCCACAGAACGCTTGGTAGCTCGTCTGCCCACAACCCCTTAGCTTGGTCCAGTCGTGCTTTCAATCCGCGGAGGATGGCTCTGTTCATTACTTCTGTTTGACCATTTGCTTGCGGGTGTGGGACTGATGTGAAGTTCTGACGAATTCCCATGTCTTGGCACCATTCTTGGAACATGATATCCTCGAACTGCTTGCCGTTGTCGGAGATCAGTACCCGAGGTAGCCCGAAGCGACATACTTTGTTCCTCCAAAAGAAGTTCTGTATGTTTCGGGCCGTGATCGTTGTCAGAGGTTCAGCCTCTATCCATTTTGTGAAGTAGTCTACTGCCACCACTAGGAGCTTTCTTCCTCCTGTTGCTGGTGGAAAAGGCCCAAGGAGGTCGATGCCCCATTGCGCAAAGGGCCATGGACTGGTGAGGTACTTGAGGTCGGCAGCAGGCTGATGGTGTATATT